>NC_056730.1:305383326-305430826 GCF_019279795.1 Protopterus annectens | reverse complement strand
AGAAGCCAGATGTAATTGTAATAGAGTGTTGAAGTCCCCAATAAAACACAAGGACCCCATACAGTATACGTACATATGAATCATGGATACCAGGCATACATATAAGGTGTAATGAATAATAATTCAATGCCAAAAAGGAATTATAATGCAAAGTCTAATGTAAGCAATGCTAAGCACTACACAGGCTAGCTTAGGAGGTGCAAGCAATGTGTAGGCCAGCTAAATCAATGTGCCCAGTGTTATATTCCTTTAAATAATGCCAACCTTAGATAAGCAGGTTTGCCCATAGCTTAGCCTTTTCAAAACCTGCCAATCATGGAAAAGTGCAGGGAAATTGGCCCTACTTAAACCCAAGAGGTGGGAATACATCTCATAACTGGTTGTAGCTTCCCCTTGCAGGAACAATGGCAGTAAGGAGAGAAGGTGTGCTCTTCCGGGTGCAGCGCTGGTGCATCCAGGAGTCCAAAGTGATGGCAGGACTCCTTGTCAAAGACCATCAGAGACTGCTGCAGGGGCAGTACCAGGGCTCCCAATATAAGGCGGAGGCCTGGGACCATCTCGCCCGTGACCTCACCAGCATACCCCAAACTAGTGAGCAGGTCAAGCATCCCTATTCCGACCTGAAGAGGCGTAAGGGGGACCTCTTGGAAGAGTGGCTCCAAGAGGTTAGATCATCAGGGGATGTTCCAGTCATAAGTATCACCCCACTATGTGTGTAATAATTGCCAGTTCAGGTATATCATGGATAGGTAGGGCTAAATATTCCTCTTATGTCCCCCACAGCTGCAATGGAGTGGGCCACAAACCAGGAGGTCCACATCAGTTGCCTGGTGAGGTTGCGACGTGAAGCAGTTCAGTAATACTCATGCAATTACTGTCATAGGAAATAAAACTAAAAGTAGTAGCAAATTACTTGCCTGTATAAAACCTATATAGTTCAAGGCAAGTACTGCATACACTAGAGATTACGGCAGGAAGAGTCTCATATCGTTTATATGTCAATAAAAGTGTAATAGCCTGACAATAAAGGTCTAACTGCTGGACTGCATGTGTATACTCTGCTATCATATGGTATTGTAGATTAGCAATCATGTAATAGTACTGTAGTATTAAGCACTGTTGCCCATACTGTGCACCATAAATTAAATGTGTAGGAATGCCTGTATATGACAGGTGTAATCTCCAGAGGCCATTTAGTACAACTGAAAGACACATAGACAGAAAACAGGGAAAATGCAGACAACAAAACCCAAATAGTACATGCAACTGAGATGTGAACTGCTGTTTATTTAGCACACACAGCCATGGTTTGAATCCTGCCAGTGGTAGTATTCTGCATACAGAATCATACCCCACATCTGTACAAAAATGTCCAGAATGTCCAGTAAAGTGGCTCATATCTGTTGCCTATCAACCTGTCCCCCTGGGAAATCAGTAGGATGATCCCAGACATATAGGCAGTAAACAGGAAATACATCTGATTGACACACATCTATGAGAACAAAGCTGGCACACTAGCAACTCCACAATACCTTATGAGACTAAGAAGCCATGTATGTCCCATTTACACCCCAACTTGTCAAGCTGTGGTCAGAGTGTGCACAGTAATAGAGTGAGATGTATGTGCATAATAGTAATGTGGAATCTGATACTGTGTGTGGGAACATTCTGGAAGTGCTAATAAACATTTCTCCCACAGGTCTGTCAGATACCAACACTGTGCCTAGAAATACAAGAATGATACCCAGTACTGGTACTGTTTACATTGGTATTGTATGGCAGTGCAACTGATGCAGTTGCTCTGAATAATGAGGTTTTACACATCACTGTCGCCCACACTGTCCTACAACATATAGCTGTCTAGGAAATCTGTATAAGAGTGTTGTAATACAAGGTCAGAATGGAAAAGCACAGAGGATTAATAAGACAAAAAGCAGATAGGAGATATACAGCAGTATCTATATGGCAGACACAACTGTGATGGATGGTGTTTAAGTTGTAGCAGACACAGCCATAGTCTGAATCCTGGGAGTGGATGTAGGCTGCATACAGAATCATACCCCACAACTGTACAGATGAGGCCAGAATGTCCAGTATATGGGCCCATATCTGCTGCCTGTCCCCCTGGTAAAGATGTGGGATCATCCCAGATGTTTATCCAGCAAACAGGGAATACAAGTGATTATCAAACACCTTTGAGAAAAAAACTGTCACTGCAGCAACCCCCAAAACTGTTAGGAGAGTAATATTTCAAGTATGTCCTATCTACACTCCCATGTTGTTAAGCTGTGACCAGAGTGTGTACAGCAACAAAGTGAGATGTATGTGCATAATACTAATGTGTAATCTGGAAGTTTGTGTGGCAACAGTCAGGTAGTGCTAACAAACATTGCTCCCACAGGTACGTTGGATACAAACACTGTGCAGAAAAATACAGATCATTATAACCTGTACTGATACTGTTCACTCTGGTATTGTAAAAAATTGTGAGTGTTGCAGTTTCTCCCAATAATAAAGTATCACTAATCACTGTCACCCACACTGTGCTACAGAATATAACTGTGTAGGACAGCATGTATATTTGTGTGTGAGGTCACTAAAGGTGGAAAAGGGCAATATTCTAGATATGTCCCGGTACACCAGCATGTGGACAACACATGGCCATAGTCTGTGCAGAAAGAGTTGGATAGCTATGTGCACAACATCAACTCAGAATCTGGGAGTATGTGTAGAAACAGTTAGTGTTAACAAACATTCCCTCCACAGGTATACCAGGTAAGAGGTGTATACTGCAAGTAAAACCAGATCATGTGTAACAATGACGACAGCCATATCACTGTCCAAACTAAGGCTATAGGGTAGTGTAGTAAGACTTTTAAGGTACAGATAACACCACTGACTAGGAAAGTAATGTGGACTGCAGGAATATATTAGTTGTTAATTTACATCTTTCTCTCCCCCCCACCATATCTCCAACAATAATCAACATACCCACCCCAATCGGTATGTAATGTCACCTATGCTCTGATATTGTCCAATTGTTTGATAAATATATTAATGGTTCCCATGCATGTGCTATATTGAATTATTCCAACATTTGTGGAATGGTGCCATCAATGAATATGCATGCTGTTCTTATTATCACTGTGGTCCCATATATACATGTGTTCTGTTTGCTATGCAATTGTTCCATATCTGGTGTCTGGGTTAATGGGAATATCTATGCCTGCTGTTATACCTAACCCTGAAATGTGTTGAGTATTACCAACCCACATATGATGATGAAATCTAAACACTATAGCATGCTTGGGAAGGCCACCTGTCCCACATCAACTGGCCATGGTACCGGGCACCAGCATGTCTGAGGCCCAACCTGGGACCTCCCTGTTCATTGTCCTGCACCACCTTTGGGTGGAACCACCTCAGGGGATGGGGCTTGCCCCTCCCAGGAATGGGCACGGGCAGGCAGCTGTCACCCATCGCCAGGATGTGGTCGTGGTACAGAGAGAAATCAAGCAGCAGTTTGCTGATCTTCTACACCAGCTTGAGGTCCACGTGTCATGATTAGAGAGTCAGCCTGGCTCTGCGACTCAGCCCCCAGCACAGCCACCTTCAGGGATGTGAATGTGCAGTGGTGACTGCCCATGGGTGAGGACCTCAGTCCCACTATTTCCACTAGGGGGCTCATGGGCTTCCGATTTCCCAACACCCCTCCCCATCAAGGTGTTTACCCCCCACATGTGTCATATACCACCCCTGTATGTATCTTGTTTGTCTTGTCTGTTAACCTACCCAACCTACCTCCCCAAATATACCTACAACCCATCCCCAACATCCCACTCTCACTTGAAAAAAGGCAATTTGTTCCCACAAAAAAATTTTGCCCCATACATAGCTGTCCATTTCCCACACATGTCCACTGGACACATGTAATCCAGTGTAATTGGCATCACAGTAACAAGAAAAAAGCACAATGGTCCCATCCATAGTAAAACTCAACAGGCTTTAATATATATACACGAACAAACATCCAGTATAAATGCTGACAAACTCAGTTTTACATTTTCGTCCCACAACTTCCTGAGTTAAATGTTCTCTCAAAGCCACCACCTTTATATAATAAGAAATTAATTTATGACCAATGAAAACAGAGAAAAGATAATGTGTAATACAACAATGTGTGCTTAAAACATTAAAAAAACACATTCTATGTCCTGAAATATCTAATTCCTAAAAAGCAAAGAATTTATACAGTCCTTATGCCATTTAATATTTGATTTAATAATGCAAATAAAATATACTTTTAATTTATTAGTTTAAAAGCGAATATTATATAAATAACATAAAATACCATAAAAATGTTTTTCCTAAAAGCTCATAGCTCCCGCTAGTGGACAAACATTAAAACATTATCCATTTGTTGGATGCATTTTTTTCAACCATAAAAATAATAATTTATTACAGTTCATGAACACTTTAAAACTTAACTTATAAGTAATGTAAAATTTAAATTTATTTACATTTTGTATAAGTAGTCATTGTTCTATAATTTGGCAGATCTAAGTTATAACACTGGGGTGAGTGAAATCATGTCATTTAAACCAGGGTATCTAAAAGCTTCTAACACTATTTGCCAGTAGAGTTCCATGTATTCCACTCTTGTTTCCCACAGTCTGCCCCTTGGATCGATGGGTACTGTTTCAAGAACAAAAAAACTAAATTCAGCATCTTTACATACACAAGTATGTCTATACAGGGTATTATTCTCATGTTTCGTCCTTATATCATAGAGATGTTCATACGGTCTTTGTTTAAGCTTTCTCTCACTTTCACCTACGTAAAATGAATCACAGGCCTTAAATAAGGCCAAATAAATAATACCCCTCATGTTACAATTAACAAATTTGTTCAAAATAATCTTCCTGTTTCTTGCTTTTAAGAACAAAACGTCCCCTGTCAACAAGTGGGAGCAATAATTACAGCTCCCACATTTAAACACACCTTTTTTACTCCTCATGCTTTTTTCTAAACTACGTCTATAAACATCCCTTTCTAACAAACTTTTAATATTGCTACCCCTCCGATATGTGTATTTCAATTCATTATCAAAAATGTGTTTCAAATCTGATACTTTTGCAAAGTTTTTCCATTCTTTGTCTATTTTTCTAACCAGTCCAGCTTCACCATCATATGTGATCACAATACCTGAACTGTAATTACCATTCATATTTTTGTTTGCATCTTCCAAATTTCTCTCTAAGTTAACCAATTCTCACCTCATACATAGCTGTCCATTTCCCACACATGTCCACTGGATACATGTAATCCAGTGTAATTGGCATCACAACTTATTTTTGTTGTCCTCTTCCCCTCCCAGGGGTTTGAGTGTCCAAATCTACCGCTAAATTCAGTGTATATGCCCAGCTGTTGCTGTAGAAGAAATGGGCAGCTATGGACCTTCCCTACACCGTTCCTGCACATCCATGGCTATTTTTCCCTACTGTCTTTCCCTCTTTGGGCCCCTTTTTTCACCACTTTCCTATCAACCCCTTTTTCTTTTCTTTTAAATAAATTAGCATGGGGTTAAGCAGGAGTAAGCACTTTTAAGCAGAAGTAAGTGGGTTTAAGCCTGTTTGCATGAGGGTGAGCAATGCCTACACAGGTTAAGCAATTTAGAAGCTGACTGAGTATAAGAAACTGTAAATGAAAGTTAACAGTGCTTACCTCCACAAACCCATGCAAACCCACTTAAAACAGCTTTAAAGTGTCTTAATTACTCTGTATCCAAATGCTCATGTTCTGCACAGCAACAAACAGCCTCTACAAGGCTCAAACCAAGGACCCTGCACACCATAGCCAAAGTGACTTACCACTAACCCATGTCCACTATACATAACCCTGATGTTTTCAAAAACATATCATCCAGCCCAGTCGTTCAACAGTACAGAGAATGTATTCCAACATTTAGATGTAAGTGTGTGTAAATATATTAATATATAAACAAATACAGCATATCTATATATGTAGCTATATATATATATATATATATATATATATATATATATATATATAGAAATATATGCAGATATATAAATATATATGAACATATATACATGCAGATGCCTACATCTATAGATATGTATGTCTACATCTATATGTCTAAATATATACGGAGGTTTATATATATGCCAGCAGATATATATATATAGATATATATAGGTATATACGGACATACATCTGTAGATAACAATGGGGAAATAACAAAAACATATATGACCACATGCAACGTTAATGGGGTTGAGATGCCCCAAAAAATATATGTCTTGTACAAATAGGTATACCCCCCACAGCCAAACACGTCCCCACTGCAATACACTACCAAGTGTTGGAGATCCCATAACCAGGACCAGACACGACATGGACATCCCTAGGATAGATATACACAGACACATATATGCAGATACAAAAAAAAAAAAAAATATATATATATATATATATATATATATATATATATATATATATATATACATATATATACATATATATATATATATATATGTAACTACACATACACATGCAGAGATATGTACAGTAAGTTACATATATAGTATATTGCACACAATATGGAACAGCCACTATTCCTACAGTTATCACCTTACCAAATGGAGACTGTATGAGCCACCCATACAAATGAAATTCATTGCCTACAACATATACCCACAGATATCAAAGGATATAACACCACACACAGGTGTGCATACATGGGACAGCTTTATTTGTGTACTTTTACAGTTGTATATACCATTTCATATAGCTGTTTAGACATGGGCATCCATATAAACTGAGTAATGCAACTGTGAAACAGTTATACTAATACAGTAGTCTGGAAAAGTTAACAAATGTTGTTGTCCAGGCCAAGGCCATCAAGTAGTACAATAGTAAAGACAGACTGGGCCACAGGATACCAAACAATCAACTTTTAGTAATGCAGGCGTATAGTTCAGCAGCCTCTATCTACACTCTGTAGAAAATCTCTAGGGGTTAAAGACCTCAGTTGATACAATGGGCTATAACTGTTACATAACAAGGCACAACTGACACCATCACAAGCACACTGACAAACAGAACAGTCTGTATGGTGGTGGCAGTAGGCCTGCATTTAACCAAGGTGGATTGTATGGTAATGTGCATCCATATACCTTAAGGCAGCTCACCCCCTGATGGTCTTCAGAACTTTGGGCTTTCAGGATTCAGTAGTGCTCCCATATAAATATATGTGTATATATATATATATATATATATATATATATATATATATATATATATATATATATATATATATATATATATATATGTGTGTGTGTGTATATATATATATATATATATATATATATATATATATACATACACACACACACACACACACACACACACACACACATAGATATACGTATATGCATATATAGATATATGTATATATAGCCATACATGTATGCACATCCTATGTGTACAGATATGGCTAGTTATGTTGGTATATATGTATATATCAATAACTATAGGTGCATACATATCTATTCTGATATACCTACTACTGTCAATATATATGTAGATATCCATACGTATATGTGCATATGTATCTCTATCTGTATATGTGTAGACATATATTGCTCTGTATATGTATATATCTGGATGTTTATTTGTATATCTATGTACACATACATATCCATCTATGTATGTCGATATGTATATCTGTATGTCTATACAGATATCTGGATAAGTATATGTACATATATCATAACCATATGTCCTGAACATGGAGTATAGCCCTACCTCAGCACCTGTAGTCCCAATGTCATAGTGCAAGGGGATGTCAGGTATGTATAGCAGGTATACTTGTAGAGTATTGCTACTGTAATAGGGATTGTCTTCACAGACATGGTGTGTGTGGGAGGTCATATCTGCTTTTTTAACATGTGAGCCATTGGCTACTGACAGACATCCTAAGGACATCATATTACAGTACCACTGCTAGCACGTAATGTTCCTGTGGACTACAGCAGAGATAATGGCCAATATATGTGGATAGTCTAACATACTCTGAACAATCCAGAGGTATACACATAACCACTTAGTGCAAGACATGCGGACCAAGCCTGAGAATGTGGATGTTAACAGCCATGTAGATGGGTATAACACGTAACTACTGGTATACATTTGCCCCCATAGGTTATGCATTCACACATCCCTGTCTGTCCTGCCACATAATAACCGCTGGTAAGGAGGTGCCATGGCCACATACCACCCACTAAATATTGACATACATCTGTACAGCATACCACTGCTCTGTCTGACATACATGAATGTTATGGTGGCCCAGCAGCAGTACATCTGGCAAGTAACTGGACATTACATCTCACTGGGTAAGTACACTAAGCTGGCTAGGCATGTAACAAAGCACTGTGCAGGCTACGGGCAGACCTGCTCAACACTGGCCTACATTTCCTATGGGGGAATGCACATGTACCTGCACATAGATAGCAGGCTCTACAGGCATGCCACAGCACAGAGTAACATACACCTGTGTGTAAGTGCATCACCACAACCAATGTGAACACAGCTACAGCTACATATGGCATGATAGCGTATTATTGCAGTATATGGACTATCTGTTCAACACCAACCTCATATGTGCCAGCCACACACTAACCCTACATATACTGGGCCACTACACAGTGTGGTCCGCTGCCTGTCTGTGGTATGGGACATGTGCGTGTATGGCCCTACAAACATGTAAGCCGATAGGGTAACATACAGTGGAGCAGCATGTAACATCAGATAGAACAGGACCAAGAACAATGACATCTACCACAGCCTGTACACAGGCCAAGGAACATATTAACAATACACACACACTGCCGACAATCACCATAAGTACACAGCCCTCAGTACTGTACACGCAACCACAGAATGTCCAGGTTATGTCATCAAATATAACTCCTACTATACATTATATTTGTAGCAGTCTGATATCTCACTGGCTTTTTATCAGATATAGAAAATACACAGGAGGATCCAAGGACAACCAAAGGCTTCCAAAATAAATCTGTCTTTAATGTATAAAATATAAAAGCATAAGCGCTTTTGTAGCAAAGCTACTTCATGAGATGCATTTCACAACTAAAATTCTTCACTCATTATATATATTAACTAAAAAGATCACATGACTAGAAACTTTACTTCCTTAAAGACATATTACTAAAAATGTTCAGTACAATATATTTATATATAAATACTGAATAATAAACATCTAACAAAGAATAAATAGTTACAAATATATGTAAATCTACCTAAAATTATAAAAATAAATAAAAAACGTACTTATATTTAACAATTGTTGTTATTCAAAATAAATGAGTGCCAGATTACTTCTATTCAGTGGTCTGGCTTTAAGCTTCGGTCTCAATGGTATCCTGTCATACAGGCCATGTCTATAGTCCCCACGTTGTCTAACTATCCATTTGGCTTCCAACTGTTCAGTTTGATTTCTGATGTCCCCTTTCCTTATATTTTCATGTACACATCCTATTACCATAAACTTGAACAAATGAGAGGCATCAGTGTCTACAGTATGTTTAGACAAAGCACTGAGTATATCACTTTTACTTATGTGGTAATAGTGTTCCTTAATTCTATCTCTCAGTGCTCAATCAGTTTTACCAACATAGAATTTTGTGCATACTGAACAGTGAGCTAGATAGACCATGTGCATACTGCTGCACATTGCAGCAATATCAAAACTGTATGTCCTACTTTGATCAGGATGATAGAATACTCCTGTACTATCAATATATTTGCAGGCTTGACAATGCCCACATGCAGTGGTACATCCATGACTTATACTGGATGCCATTCCTTTTGGTAAACACAAACATCTTTTAAGGGACTTCATGTTCTTATATGCATATCTTGGTATCTTATCTACTATAGCCTCAATGTCATTGTCTGTAGTCAAAATATCCCAGTGTCTTTCGATTATATCCCTATAATATTTGATGTCACTGGAATAATATAGGCATAATGTTACTTTATCATTTTTCTAGGATGCAGCTTGTGTACTACCAGAATACTGCTCACCAAAATAAGACTTATCTCTTCTAGATCTCTCACTGGAGACTAGCTCAATATTCTCAATAATGTCATTACTTGTATAACCCCTAGATGTAAAGGATTCTATTAAAGAGTTGGTTTACCTGACAAATTCTCAGTCACTTACACTTAGCCTTTAAGCTCTATAAACTTGACTTCTGACAACACTTTTGAATACATGGGAGGGATGCATACTTTCTTTGTATAAAAGATGGTTATGATGACACGGCTTTCTATACAATTCTGTTGTAATATAATGATTATTGTCACATATTACTTTTACATCTAAGAATTCTACTGACTCAACTGAAATTTTGTGTGAAAATTTTAAAAGTGACATGGTATTATTAATATACTTAATGAAATCATGTAGGACCTCTTGAGGACTCTCCCACAACAAAAAAATGTTGTTCACAAAACGACGATAAAAAACAACTGTCTTTACTACAGGGTCCATTAATAATATGACATTGTTCCCAAACTCCCGTGGCCACATTGGCGCAACTATTGGCACATGACCTGTCCATAGCTACGCCATGTTTTTGCCAGTAAAAACTGTCACCAAATACGAACACATAGTTCAAAACACACTCAAGTAAAATACATATCATCTTAATCATCTTACTATTAAAGTCAGTGTACCTCTCTAGAACTGTTTTACACTTGAAAGCCCTTCATTGTTCAAAATGATGGTAAAGAGAGAAGTGATATCTAAGGTCACTAAATACAAAAGTTCTTGTTTCTTATATACATTCATAAACAAGAACAAATCATTCAAAAATGTTGAGTGTCCTTAAAATATGTGGACATGAACTCAAAACAGGTCTAATTTGTTTTTCTATGAAAATAGATGCAAGTTCAATGCATCAATTTCTGTCTGCCACAATGGGATGTAGTGGGGGATGTACAGGATTTTTATGTAATTTAGGCATACCTTGAATAACAGGCAGTAAAGCATCCTTAACAAATAAATAATTAAACAACTGCATGTCTATTAAATCATTCTTAAGTAATGTCTTAAAAATATTGTTCACCTTAATAATAATGTGATTTACTTGTTTAGAAGTTATTTTAATATAAAAACAGGTATCTGAAAGTATAGCTATCATATCATTATTATATTTATCAGTATCAAACAACACAATTGGACCACCTTTATGGTCTGATGGTTAATTGACTATTAGTCTGTAAATTATTAAATGCTTGATATTCAAATTTTGTTAGATTATACTTCATATCATGCTTACGATGAACAGAGTTAGATGCATACATTCTATAAAAAATCATTAAGACAGAGATATTTTGACTACAGACAATGACATTGAGGCTATAGTAGATAAGAGACCAAGATATGCATAAAAGAACATGAAGTCCCTTAAAAGACATTTGTGTTTACCAAAAGGAATGGCATCCAGTATTAGTCATGGATGTAATGCTGCATGTGGGCATTGTCAAGCCTGCAAATATATTGATAGTACAGGAATATACTATCATCCTGATCAAAGTAGGACATATAGTTTTGATATTGCTGCAACGTGCAGCATTATGCACATGGTCTATCTAGCTCACTGTTGAGTATGCACAGAATTATATGTTGGTGAAACTGATCAAGCACTGAGAGATAGATTCAAGGAACACTATTACCACCAGGGACGTCGGGAGGCGTACGCACTGTACACACTTCAGTACAGTGTTTGAGTGGAGGGGTAGCAGAAGGCAGGCACTAGGATCCAGGTGAAACCGCTTAAGTGGTGTCTTCTCCTTTAAGGAAAGCCATTCATGCGTCGCACGCATGCTAACGTGCATTAAAACTATTTAGCACTCTCACGCGTAATTTTTTTTTCCAAATAACTTTTTATCTCTCGTGCAATTTAAAACAGTTGTTCCATTGAGAAAGAAGGTAAGTAAATTGTGTGTGTGCATGTGTGCGCGTTTTATGTGTCTATATCATCATGCTTTTAGTGTAAATACTTTATTCATTCAATTCTGTCCAACCTGATCCAGAAAATGTGGTAGTGAGCACAGACGGAGGACATTATGATGTTTGTAAGACCGAATGAGACATGCTGTTTATTGGGAGGAAGAGCCATCTGAAGTGAGAGCGTTGCCGGTGACCTTGACAAGTGACAGGTTTGTTACAGTAGGTTCAGAAGATTTCAGTGAAAATTTAGTAATATTGTGTCATTGTTGTTTACTGTGATGAGTTGTAGTAATCCTTATGTGCAATAATACCTGTTTGGGAAAAATTGATTGTTGCGGTGAGAGAACTGGTTCTTAAAACATGACTACAGAAAATTTTATGTTGAGTAATAGAAGATTTTAGCAATAATTTTGTCATATGCCATAAAAACACATCTTGGTAGAAGACAGTTTTGGAGGAATTAGGAAAGTGTCATTAAGTAGTCATGACTTTTTTTTTTTGCAGTTTGTGTATTAGTTTGTAGAAATATGTAGTGTTGGAGAAAGAGTGTGGGATGTTTTGAGCAGTGGGAGAGTACAGAGTGGGGATGTTTGTGTTGTTGAGCAGTGGGAGAGTACAGAACGGGGGGGGGCTGTGTAGTAATCTGTTGGGAGATGCAATTGTAGTTAGATCCCTACTTTTCTGCTTGTTTTTTTGTTGTTTCATTATTAAATTCTTACATTGTAGACAAGGACTTAAGTGCACTTGTAAAAGAAAACAACCCATAGCAAAAGTTTTTTAATTTCCTTGCATTGTACATAGTTTTTTTAATAACAATTGTCATTCAGTCCAATATGACACAAAAGCAGAGTATTGTATTAAGTTAGATGTATATATGGAAAAACAAAGCTTGAATGCTGATATTGTGTTAAACTCTGAAACCACTGCAGTGTTTCATGCATATGAGTGCAACAATTAGGTGTGAAATATAAATATATAGGTAGGTGTCAGTCATTCCCTATTGTAATATTACCATCTTACCATTTTTTTTAATGATGCATAGGCAATTTATACTTCAAGGGCAACAGGCACTGAATTTGTAGATGAAATACCGAAATGTGAAGTTGTTTGCCAGTAGCAACCTCTTTATTAGTTACAGATCTCTTTAATGCAGAATTATCCGCATGATTTTTTTTACTTCTGTATAGATTGTGCTTATTGAGTAATATTGGTGGATTGTAATGACAAAAGTTTTAGTGGCCTTTTATAGTTGAAATTTTCTGAAGTGGGTAGTTTGTCATTATTGGTTCATATATTTTGTTTCATTACTTAGTGCCAATCATTAGCGGACCGGAGTTCCGCAGTGGCAACCCCTAACCCGGAAAAGCCGAAAGACACAACAACTTAGAAGAAGAATGTTCATAACTACAAATTTCAAACACCATTCTACCAAATGGTGCTGTATTATACAAGGAATGTAATTTAATAGATCAGGAAGGTGAATCAAAGAACACATGTGCATGGCCCTATATTTTGAAAATGGCTGAAAGGTAAACTTAATCCTCCACTGGCTAAATGTATTTTCTTTTAATGTGGGTTTTCATGTCATTTCAATGAATGTGAGTTTCAAGGGCAAAGAGGTTTACTGCTCATGCTAAGTCTGTTTTCATTGTGAGACCATATTGTTTGTTTAGCAAATGGCTGTCAGTGTTTGTGTCATTTTATTTCAATATCTGTAATCATTGTAGAAGTAAATAAGAAAACGGGTTCTTTGTGTCTTTACTTAAAATATCCATGATAATTCTTTCCATGACCTTCCATACAAGACTAGTCAGACTTATGTTCAGTAGTTATCCAGGTCAGTTGAAGGCCAAACCTTGTGCTGAGGACTGACTGTTGCAGTTCTCCATTCACTAAGCATGAAACCTGTTAGGAGGCTAATGCTGAACAGTGATTTTGGAGCGTTTGATAGCTCATATTTCATGCTTTCCAAGAGGTATCCCAGGATATTATCAGGGCCCATTGAGGTAGTATTCTTTGCCTTGGAGAGTACATTGAAGACTTGTTTACTAATGATAGCCAGAAGAGTTATTGTTGAGGGTATCTCCTGAGAAGTACTGAGGGGAAGAATGTAAGGTTTACTATTCCAAAAGGCTTAGTATGAGTGTAGGCCATAGGGGTGAATAGCCATTGCCATGTGACCTATGCGGGTGGAAGGGAGGTAGCTGTGGCTCGTTGCTTGGGTGTTACCTAGGGAGAGCACTATATGTTGTACCTACAGACCACAACACTGTGGAACATGTGCTGCCTAGAGCCTGCCAGTCCTTTAGTCAGCAGCACTACTGGAGCTCTAATGTGCCACTACAAGGGTTAGGAGCTGCAAGGGGAAGAAGAGTAATCTGAGATGGTGGGCAAACTGATTGATCTACCCTAGTGTAAATAGAAAGGTATTTTGTTTTTTGACTTAAGGAAGTACCTTTGGAATGAAGTGTTCATGCTGCTTCTTCATGTAAGTAAATGCTACCCTGGCATAGACTTGCCAGTGATCTGTTCAGAGATCAGCAATGTGAAGGGGTGTGGCTTGGTCAGCAGTGTTAATGTGGGTGTGGCTTGTTGAGGGGGCAGCAGTCTGGCAGATATGAGTACAAATTTGAAAATCCTGGCTACACCCCTGATTACCACATAAGTAAAAGTGATACACTCAATGCTTTGTCCAAACATATTGTAGACACTGATGCCTCTCATTTGTTCAAGTTTATGGTAATAGGATGTGTACATGAAAACATAAGGAAAGGGGACATCAGGAATCAAACTGAACAGTTGGAAGCCAAATGGATAGTTAGACTATGTGGGGACTATAGACATGGTCTGAATGACAGGATACCATTGAGACTGAAGCTTAAAACCAGACCAATGAATAGGAAGTAATCCGGCACTCACTTATTTTGAATAATAACATTTGTTAAATATAAGTACATGTTTTTTATTTATTTTTATCATTTTAGGTACATTTACATATATATGTAACTTTTTATTCCTTGTTAGGTGTTTATTATTCAGTATTTATATATAAATAGATTGTACTGAGCATTTTTAGTAATGTCTTTAAGGAAGTAAAGTTTCTAGTCATGTGATCTTTTTAGTTAGTATATATAAAATGACTGAAGAATTTTAGTTGTGAAATGTATCTGATGAAGTAGCTTTGATACAAAAGTGCTTATACTTTTATATTTTGTACATTAAAGATGGATTTATTTTGGAAGCCTTTGGTCATCCTTGGATCCTTCTGTGTATTTTTTGTGCTTTGTGACTTCTTAAGTGGACCCAAGTTCTGGTTGTTGTTTTTGTTATCAGATATGATGTCACTAATTATGGTGTACAGTACATATGCACCCCTTACTGCATGATATATGTACAAAGGTTGCCAGGGTTGTGGCTGGAGGCACATACACAGGGTCAATATTGACATGTTGCTGTGATAACCTCATACATTTACTGTTGCAATAGGGTTTTTTGCACCATATGTCCTATGAGGGATATGAAGTCAGTAACTCTCACAGCTGTCACCATCTACAGCCTGCAATCCTCACACTACCTTCTGCATTTCACAGACAGGTGCTCTGCGGGTAACACCTAAAAACAAAAGGCACCACACACTGGTCAGTCTACAGATGGCCCTACAGATGAGTGTTCCCTCATTAACATAGTACTGACATGGCAGGTATGTAAACATGTAGGACAGCCATATCCATACACACTCTGTTAAACCAACATTACTCCAAATGCAGTATAGCAGCACTTACAGTCTGTAGTCAGGTCAGGCACATCCCCCTCCTGTGCGTTGGCCTGTTTCCACAGTGTATGTTGTTAAAGGTAAACCCCAATCCATCTGAGATGCTGTTTGCCAAACAACAGATTGAGTACCTGATCACAGTTAATGAATGGTCCACCACCAACATGATGTTCCTAGATATTGGTGTGTGTTTCCATGCAATTGGCTATGGGAATGTTACCACAACTGTTCCACATGAAATCAGCTATAGGAGGGCTGCAATTCGTGCAGAGACCATCAGCTGATCCTGAGCATCACTTAAAATACACATGCTGCTGCCTAAGCAAAGCAGGTGCAAGTCTCCACATCCACCAGAGATGGAGTAAGAGAGGCAGACAGAGGCACAGAAAAGCTAGGGAGGGGTGGGAGAGTAAAACTTATGAATGTTTGTGTCACACACCTACCAGAACAGGGTATCAAACCCCCAACGACTATGCAGTGCTATCGCATGTCCATGCAGTTATTGGATGCACCACATAGGTTACTTGGGGAGCCCTCAGAACGTATATGTGATGGTGAGTGACATCTGCAACATGGATATGGTAGCTATGTGGTAGGTGTAGTACATGTGCCTGCCCGCATGAACAGGTGTCAGCGTCAACACAGCCACACTCTCACAAGGATGCACACACATTGCCACACTTGGCAGGGCCAGGAATACAACTCATCACTAGTGGGATTGCCACAACACAGTACTGTGCAGGTATCACATGCACCACAGGGGTCATACGGAGGTTATATCTGCAAAGGGTATGTGGAGGTGTCTGACATTAGACAGCATGCTTCAGTATGCCAGTGGGGGTTGTAGTGAGTGTGAATGTGGTCATATGCATCATACACCACACACACAGACATGGGTGCCAGTACTGACATGCATGTGTGCACTGCTTCACAGGTGTATTGTGGTTGATGGTGCCAGACGGCTATACAAGACTAGGTGATGGGTACACCTTGACATCAGGCCACATTACAGTGATCTGCATTGTGGCTCAGGGGTGTAGTGTCTGGAGTTGCCCACACAGGTGGGTATTGTATTCACCATCCAGTCACCTGGGTGACTATTGCATGTGGCCAAGGCTGTGCATTGCTTGCCATGTATGTGTTCCTTAGTCCATGATATGGACAGTGTCTGGGATGTGCACACCTCTCACATGCATGTGCAGTGACATGTGGAACTGTACCTGGGTTGTCTGGCCCATGTTCTGTACACAGATGAGTCCTGGCCTCATGTGGTGGGAACTGTTCATGGACAGCAGGTTTGCCCTGCACCTACATTGATAGCATGATACTGGTATTCCTTGGTGTCAGTGGCATCTGTCCATACAGGGTGTGTTTTTCAGGGATGTTATGTCCTTTGTGGGTCACATATGATGGCACCACAGGTGTTGCAGGTGTCCAGTGGAGAACATGGGGGAGGTACACTGTCGGCATGTCCATGCCTATTGGACTGATGGTCAGGGTGCCATATCCTCTGTTGCCCACTGCACTCACACTATGAACAACCAAAAAGGAGAATACAACTGAAAAGTACTCGGAAACAAAGCAGCAAAAAGTTCATTCGGAGGCAGAAACCACAACCACACAAAGTTTATTGTAAATGAATATTAATGCCAGCTGTAACTCAGTTAAACACGTTTTCATCGGAGAAAGCTCTCTGACTTCATCAGATAACACTGGTATAATACAAGAAACCATTTAAATACCAATTCCATAATGAATTAGTCAGTAAGCAATTATCTATTAAAGCAACAAGATGTAATATGTGCAGAGTTTATATAGGAAACATTACGACAGCTGGCACCCGGAGCATCAGAAAAAATCTATTATAAAAGGACAATTAATCAGGGAAGCACGTATGGTCAGTGATGACGCAGATTTTCAAAGAGAAGTTGAATTTATGATTAAATTATTCATTAATAGAGGTTATCCCACATCTTTATGTGAAGATGTGAGGAAGGAAATGCAAACAAAAAGGGATGGTGGACATATTCAGCCTATACTTAAAAGTTTATATTCAATATTCAATGACGATTTCAATAACCAAAAGAGGTATGATTTACGAGATGAATATATCTTGTTTGTAGTCACTTTTAATGCAGACACTGATGGCATCATCAAAATTATAGAAAAAAACTGGAGATCATTCATTAGGCTTAAGGAATTTCAGGGTTTTGCATCACGTAAGCCTAAGTTTATTTTTCGTAAGGATAGGGCTTTAAAACAAATCTTTGAGAGAGGTACTACATATCTCAACACTAATACAAACAAAATTAGAGGCAATATCAAATGTGGTAGGTGTTCCACATGTGCCTTTATTATGCAAACAGGTAGTAAAATTACTGTCAACAACACACATATTAATATTAGGGGCAAATTTAATTGCCATTCTACTAATGTAGTCTACCTTGCAAAATGTCAATCCTGCATGGCATTTTATGTGGGCAAGACATGCAGAAAATTCAGGGACAGAATTAAGGAGCATGTCCTGGACATCCAACACAAAAAGCCCACCAATGCTCTAGCACGACATATTATAACACACAAAGATCATAAATTTTCTTTTTGTATAATAGAACAATTAGTCCAGGACCAACAAGGTAGGCTAACTGAATTTCATCTTGATGTTTGTGAGCTCAAGTGGCAAATGATATTGAATGCACATTTTTATCCAGGCCTCAATGAATTTATATCTATTAAACCCTATTTGAGGCTTCAAAACATATTGGGATAACTTTTATGTGGTTTCAATTAAATTGCAATTAATTATTCATAATTTGTATGGTCAGTATTACTGCAATATTCTAGGTATTGGTTATGTTGAATTTTTAATATTCTTTAGTTTTTTAAGTATGTATTTTAAACACATTATAGTTCAAATTTTAATTCCTTTTACAATCAGAGATGTACTTTTTTTGCATATTTTTGTTCATTATTATTTATGTATTAAATTTCGTGTATGTTGGGTTTAAGATTAGTATTAGGGTGAACAGCAGGTTGTACTAGTTGTTGTGTAATTTCCAGTATTGTGTTTTAACAGCTTAGTATAATTAATTATTTAATTGATTAATTGCTGTTAGTATTTATTGTGCTGGTTTCTAACACTCTGAAGAAGTCCACAGGACGAAACCTAGGTCAGTGTTGGAGATCTGTTTTTGTGCCTTGTTGTTCATTAAACTTTTTGGTGGAGCTTCGTGTCTTCGTGGATTGACTTCAAACCAGCCAGTATAACTTCCTTACCAACATAAAATAATGCAATACAAAATATAAAACTATAAAAATAATTAGATACTGTTTGTAAAACAGTAAATGTTTTAACTTAATTGTTTAATAATTAAACAATAATAAAATATATGAATAATGAAATACTGACTACTAAACCCAACTAACTACCTAATTTGAAAGTATACCAAACAACATAAACCATGGATTCACATGTAATGTAATCATTTATATAAAAATATCTGGTGTACCACGAAAAAATATTTTATAATAAAAACATACATAATACTAATACATAAAATTTATCCGGTATGTACTTAGTACATGTCTGGAATAAACATAAATAGAAAATTGTTGATTAAAACATCAAGAAATATAAAAAACATAAAAAAACAACTTGAGAGCCTGTGTGTTAGTTAATGTGTGTATTTCACAGCTTAGCTGCTCTTAACTTAAGGAGAGGAACAATAGATATATTGTCATTTAATCCTGGTGTCCTGTTGGCTTCTAATATTATTTGCCAATATGTCTCTCAGTACTCCAATTTAGTTTCCCAAGGGCCACCACTGGCTTCCCTAGGAAGGGTTTCCAAAACAAAAAATAAAAACTTAGCTTGATTACAAACTACAGTATGTCTGAATAAAGCATTTTTGGAATTTTGCTTTTGAATTTCATGCATGTGCTCATATATTCTACGTTTTAGGTGTCTCTCAGTTTTTCCAATTTAGAACCCTTCACATATCTGACAGGTGACAATATATACTAGCCCTTGTGTATTACAATTGGAGTAAGAAGATGCTTTAATCCATCTGTTCCTAGCCGAAACAAATATTTTCTCTGTTTTTGAAATGCTGTTACATTGAGAGCAGGCCCCACACTTGAATGTACCCTTCCATTGGTTAGAAAAATCATTTACCAACTCTCCATGTTCAAGTATGGTTTTAATATTGCTACCTTTCTGAAAAACAGTTTTCACTGGTTTTCCTTTTAGATTAGGGAGATCGGTAAAATCCCTAAAAAATTCCCATTCCTTCTCTACTATGTTTCTAACAGTGCCAGCATTAATGCTGTAATCTATAACAAAGGCTCTTTGTAGTCCAATTCGTGTTTTTGGAACATTACCGGAACCCGTTATGGAATGTATATTCCCAATGCCTAAAATGGGTTTATATTTGTTGTCCCTGCCTTCCGTCACATCATTCTGTATGTTGGTAATAAGTTCATCTGGATATCCTCTTTCCCGAAACATTTTTGTTAATTTTTGACATTCTAAGATGTAATCATGTTCGTCAGATGTCATTCGAGATGCCCGGATGAATTGCCCCTTACCTATCCCCTTCTTTTTCATACAGGGGATGGGAACTAGTATACTGAATGTAGGTACTGGAAAAGGTGGGCTTCCTACATATGGTGGATTTGAAGCCTGTTTCATCAGCATGTAAGGACACATCCATATAATTGACTTGCTGTGTTGTAACCTGATGGGTTAACGTTAAAAAGCTAGTACTTTGATTCAAGTATATCATAAAGTCTTGTATTTGTTCCTGGGTGCCTGTCCAAAAAATGCAGATATCATCCAAAAATCTAGTGTATAGGTTCCAATATTTGCTAAATTCACTTTTAATAACATATTTTTTCTCCCAAACAGAAAGGACAATATCTGCATATGTGGGGGCACAATTTAGCTTGTTGCTTAACAAGTTTGACTTCAGTTCTGCTCTTGCCTGGAGTTCCTTTGGAGATTTCTTGGTGTGTGTTCCAGTGCGCCTTGTGGATTTAACTGGAGTTTCTTTGGTATACCTAGTTAGAATAGTGATTTTAGTTAGAATGCTTATTTTAGGTTTATTTTGTTATTTTCCCCCCAATCCCGTCTGCATGCTGCTGCCCTATGCTTAAAGAGCCGAGATTGGCTAAAAACAAATAAAAGTTGATTTTTTTTTTTATGTTGTTTGTAATGCCAATGGCCTTATACTTGGCCATTGGCATGCTTCCTGACTGATATGCAGCCGTTATTTGGAGCTGTCACGGCTCCGTTTTGGATTTTGCAGAAATGTACTCGGTTACTAACCGAGTACATTTCTGCAGATTGCACTAGTCCTGCACGGCCGGTTGCAAACTTCCTGGATCACAAATTCACCTAATTTGCATGGATTTCTCCTGAAATTGGGGTGATTTGCATACAGGGGCTTAGTCCATGTAGGACTAGTGCAAGAGCGCTCATGCACGCCCCTGCAAGCTGATCCTGGATTGCACGGCAGACATATTGCCTGCTAGAGCTCCTGCACTAATCCTGCACACCGTGCAATGCATACAGAATCCAGAGGACTATCTTTCTTCTTATTACCATATGAATAAATGGTATATTGTATTCAGTAAAGAAATGTAACCACCCTTCCATTGTTCTGAAGTGCCCTATTGAACCACTTTGCCAAAACTACACGAGATAAATGTGATTTGGATAATTATATTTTATTCTATTCTGTATTCTCTACAATTTAATTATGAATCTATTACATACTATTGCATTCTTTGTCTACCATGTCTGAATTTTTTACAGTTAGCATAATTCTTCCATGAAATGTTACCTAAAATGTTATTTTAGAAAGTAACTCAACTTATTGCTCTAAAACAAACAAACAAATAATAAATACCTGGGACTCACTGTTGGTCTTTGTTGTTTATATATATTTCTTGCCTACTGTTGTTCAACTATGACAAGTGAGTCCATGTGCTCCTTTCCTAGAATATTTAGAGAGACTGGTATGGAAATATTTAATTGGAATGGAGAGAATGCTAACCGTTCCAGTAATTTGCCTAATGACACAGGTACATCAATTGTAAAGAATGCAGCACCAGAAGCCATAGGAGATTCAGGCTTTGGCATCATAAAGAAATGGGAAAATTCAAGGAAAAGAACGACTGCAAATCCTTTTGCTATGGTAGGCAAAAAGAATACTATCTCTGATAATCCAGATGTACAGGACTTGTGTTCTAAACTTGAAAGATTGATTTTTAAAGAAACATCTACTTTCTACAATATTGGTAGCCTTGAAAGATATATTGAACTTGATATAACACCTAGAGGGTTGAGGTCTATTAAAAATCCATCTACACCATTTGACCTTACCAATGAAGTAGAAATTAAATTTCATGAGCGATGGATAGCAGCTGCACATCGGTGTAGCTTAGAATGGGTATCAATTTTGATCGAAAGAGACAACATGAAAAAAGACAAACTTGTAGTGGAAACTAAACAAGTTTGTGAACAGCTGGTAAATATTACATTGAATTCTACACTGGAGAATTTTCTTTCAGGTATCAATACTAAATTAAGCAGCTATGAAAAAGATCTAGTAGAAAGAAAAAAATCTAAATTAACAAGAGATATTCGAGACTACGAACACAAGAGGGCGTTCGTGTTTCCTAGTTTTCAGAGAAATAGGAGAAAGAGTGTCTCCTTTCAAAAAGGAAATCCGGCCTCAGAAAAACATGTCAGTAAGAACTTCCTGTCTGGCGAGAGTGGGGCGTCTTCGTGGGAAGAAGATGATAGAGAAAACTTTCCTGAATTACCAGGTGCAGCAAATCCAGAAGCACTCCACAAAACTTATTCAGAATCGAATGGATATTATGCCAATACCAGGAAAAGGGGTTGGAACAACACAGACCGCCAGAGAGACTCGGGTGATGGACAACACAAGAAAGGTAGATGGACATAACTTACATAGTAATTATGTTGTTAACTTGTCGAGTTATAAACTAGACAAGACAGAACTATCTGTTCTAGAGAAGGGGTTAAAATTTGTACCCACTTGTATACCTAAAAAATATGAGGTTAAAACTGAATTATTTCAGCTATGTCGAAAAATGCATTTAAAGGAACATTTCTTTAGATTAAATAAAACGACTGATTCTGATGTTAACTATGATACTTTATTTTCATCAGATAGTGAAATAGAAAGTGAAGAAAGTTTTTACTCATGTGTATCAGGTAGTGAAGAGGAAAATAATGCTTATGATTTATTAAGCACGCACATGCTTAAAGATAACAACTATTTTCTACCTCCATGTAAAAACTCTAACATATTACGATTTGAATTATTGTTAAATACAATGTTGGAAAAGGAAATAGAGGATTTTGTGAATAAAAAGCATGTTTATAACCTGACAAAATTAGAATGGGAAAAACTGCAACAATTGAGTAGAAACCATAATATAGTTTTTAAACAAGCAGATAAAGGGGGAAAACTTGTGATACTAAATTCTTGTGACTATTATGGTATGTGCATGCAACATTTAGATAACAACACTGTATATTGCAAAACCAATATTAGTCATTTACGGAAGGCAGAAAAGGACTTTGAGATTCTACTACAGAAAGGTGTGAGATTACACTATCTGACTCAAATGGATATAAATCGAAAAATAAATATTAAGAACAAAAAAATTGCAAAATTCTTTTGCCTACCCAAAATTCATAAAGATCTAAACCGACCACCTGGTGACATTATGTCAGCTTTTGGCTATTTCACTTATAATCTTTGTATCATGTTACATGAAATACTGATAAAGAAAGTTTTGCTGTTACCCTCCTATATACAAGATTCATATGATTTTTTAGGGAAGATAAAAGATATCCACTGGTGCGAAAACATGTATTTTATTACGGTGGATGTAATGAGTCTCTATACCAACATCTCACATATCTTGGGTTTAGAAGCTATAAAATTCTTTTTGAATGATAGCCCTAAAACATATTATATTTTGGAACTGGTGGAATTTTGTTTAATGAATAACTTCTTTGAATTTAATGGCACCCTTTATAGACAAGCTACAGGTACTGCTATGGGGGCGGCGTTCGCGCCAGCCTATGCTAACCTGTTTATGGGGTTATTTGAAAATGAACACCTTTATAGGTTGCCCTTTTTCAAAAAGAATGTTCTAAAGTATTTTAGATTTATTGATGACCTAATTTTCATCTGTCATGGTGACCGGGATGCATCAGATAATTTCATTGATGAATTAAATAATAACAGATTTGGTATAAAATTTAGTGATATACAGCAGGGAAATGATGTTAATTTTTTAGATATCTCGCTTAAGGGTAATAATGGCTTTCCCATATATACCAGCATTCATAGAAAATTTGATGAAATAAGCTGGAAAATGTGGGGAGATAGTTGTCACCCCCCCCATACACTGTCAGCTATCCCCTATGGTGAATTTCTCAGAATAAAAATACTTAATTCTGATATTAATATGGCTTATAGTAAGGCTTATAAAGTGGCCAAGATATTTAAAGTTAGAGGATATAACCCAGATAATGTAGAAAATAGCTTATATAGAGCCTTTAAACATAGTAAAGGCACTATTAGACAGAATAACTATGAAGGCAGTAACAAATATGGCACTGACCAGGAGAGAATGTTTTTGTTACAAAGTACACTAATTTTTCTACAATTAGTAACAAAATGATTATGGAATATTGGAACTTCATTAAGAAAGATGTAGCATCATTAAAAAATGTAAAATTAATGACATCATACAAAAAAGGGAAAAGCATACAGGATTTTTTGGTACACAGCATTTATAAAAAGCCCTGTACAAGTGGATTAAATATTGTGCAGAATTTGGGAACATTCCCTTGTGGAAAGTGTTCTATATGTAAATATGTTGTGAATGAGGTGAATAAAATAAATGGCAAAATCTTCACTACAAAAGCTAAATATACATGTATGAGCAAGGGTGTTGTTTACGTTATATTTTGTGATTGCAATAAATATTATATTGGTGAAACAAAAAGAATGTTAGCAGATAGGATTAAAGAACATATTAGAGATGTTAAAAATAATAAAATTACTAGTCCCATTGCTGAACATTTTAATTCTGTACATCATGGAGATATTGAAAATATAAAAGTGTCTATTTTAGAACATGTTCCATTATATTATAATGATGTAGATAGGCAAAAAAATATGTTAAGACAAAAGGAATGCATTCTGATTATGAAATTTGGGACTTTGCAACCGCATGGAATGAATAGAGAATGCAACTGGCAATGTCTTGTTTAAGACTATGACTTTAAATACATTCAGTGTATGCAATTTGATTGTTTAATTATATAATTAATTGATTACTTGTTTTTTGTATATATTGCAAGTGTTTTATGAGTTTTACTGTTTTACTCTGTAAAGGCTGTTGGCCGAGGCGCTAGAGAAAGGACTTGTTCAACGAAATAAATTTTATTGGAAGGTAGAGCTGGGACTCACTGTTGGTCTTTGTTGTTTATATATACCTTTCCCTATAGATTCAAAACATATGCTGCATGTTACACTGTATCAGTTGTTACTGGTCATTAAAAGCATTAAGACTAAAAGGGTCACATTAACTAAGGGAACTGGTTATGAATCATTTCACATGGCTGTTATTTACCTTTCAAATGTTTTAGTAATTAGATCATAGTAATGGACAGACCTTTTAAAATGTGATTGTTTGTCAATATGTTAACCAAAACCTTCTTACACACCTGCCCATTAAATAGTATATGTCTGAATTAATCTTATGATGACACAGCATTTTATAGGGCAGATGGCCATGAAGACCAAGTTCTCATGCTTCTAACTAATATAGTCCAAAGAGATTAAAACTGCACTTTTAGTAGTATGATGGCTATCCAGACAACCTTGAGTTGCATATACAGTGACCAGTAAGTATAGATAAGCATAATGCCATATCAATCAGTAACCAGATAACCTAGAAAACAGAGCCATATTAAATAGGATTGATATAATGGGGTCAGTCTTCGACTCAAAGAGCCATGAATTGTCTTTTGATTATGTGCTCCCAACCTTCATTTAGTCTTCCCTATAATCAGCTCTTAAACAAGTCAAAAATCAACTAGTTCCCAAACCCAAACATTAACACTCAAAAATCATATTATTGTCAGAATCATGTATGTTCTGTCAGCTCATCTATCAAAACTAAAAGCAAACAATTTTTGCTGCTAAAAACTTGTTTTGTATCGTTTCGTAAGTGGGCTATAAACAAGTACAAACAAAATGGAAAAAAAAATCCAAAATGCATATCTTGCTCAAACTTAGACAATTTACTCATGCATGCCCCTATCAAGTTATAAAGTTACCTAAAGTATGTTAAGTTCTCCAGAAGGGTAGAACTATCAAACCATCCATCCATCCATCTTTAACCTCCTTGCTCTATTGAAGGTTGAAGTATAACAAGTTAAGCAGGACAGAGGAGAATTCTCTTTCCAAAGCAACAATCCCTAGTGCAGTCTTTGAGGTCTTCTGTCATTCATGGATAAGATTAGAGGGGTCCCTTTCATATGATCAATGTTTCAGAATGCAGAACTTTATATGGTCGAGACCATGTGATTGACATTTAAAGTTGAACTGTTTGTACTAAGAGCACTGTATAGTGGAGAGTAGGGAATTTTCCCTTTTCCCCACTGTAGTGCAATCTCAGAGTAGGCATATATAATTAGCTTGTCTTTTGGTGGGCACAGTTTTTGTTGTTTGTTAATGTCAGTCATATAGTTTTGACCATATGAAGTTCGATGTTCTGAAACATTGATGTTATAAACTAGATGAAATAGAAATATAATTTTTTTCAGTATATCCTGAGTTTACCAGACAGTCTGTAAGTGGGCTTCATCCTGTAAACTCCTGTGGGATCTAGCCACTTCAACTGGCTTTAAATCCAGAGGGCAAGCAACTCTGTGCTGAGATTCTCCTGGACTACCAAATGTCCCACTCATTCATGGAGAGAGCTTAACAACTCTGCAAAGGAGCACAGTTTCTGCTGCTTTTATCTTACCTTTTCAGTTATTGCTTAAAGCGACGTGGATGTTAAATTTCTCCATGTAGCCTGCTAAGACTAAGTAAAGGCAACATAAGAGAAGCTAAGAAATCTTTATAAATCCTTTACTAGGTTCTATTGTGCTGAATGGATAAAAAACATAGTGGTTGGTCTGATATAACAATTGTTGGAGTGTAAAGATCACCAAAGTCAAGTGCAAATGACCTAGAGGAATGCATACATTTCTTGCATGAAACACAGGAGGGAGGAATAGTATTATCTGGGGACTTAAATTTGCCAGAAATAGAATGGAATAATATTGATTCAACATTAGTAAGGAAATTATTCACAACATATATTTGGGAACAACAATTCCTTCATACTGTAAAAAACAACTAGGGGATGGAACATAACTAGACATTGTGTTCCTAAAGAAATTGCTGTTACTTCAAGTCAAGTTTTACGAATCTTTGACGTGGAGTGATCATAGGGTTATAAAGGTTAATTTGTCACTAGAAAATTCTGCCAAACTGAAATCTAAACCAATGCACAAAAGGTTAATTACAGATTATATGGAAGCAAACTAGTCACTATGTAAACTAACTGGACAGAGATGTTCAGTCGAAAACTGCAGATGGAATGTGGAAAGTTTTGAAAGAGAAATTGTTTGAGTACAAAAAAATCAAAATAATGTCTAACATCAGGAGCTAGGCATACAACATCAGGGGAATATATTTCCATAAGAACAAGATATCTGATTAAGATGAGAAACAAAAAATATAAGAAATGGAAGGCAGGTTGAACTCCAATTTTTAAAACTGAAATAAACAAGCAGGACAAACAGATTAAGTAGAGTGTGAGCCAAGATCAAGAAAAACTTGAAGAAATTTATGTAAAGATATTGAGCATAATAGGAAACCTTTTTTATAGATTCATAAAATGTGGAAGGAGTAAAGACACACAAATTGACAAACTGTGTGCAGATTCTAAAATTTATTCTCAGACACAACATATTATAGATATATTTACAAAGCCAGAGAGGCAAGATTACGTTGGTTTGGACATGTGCTGAGGAGGGATGCAGAGTATATCGGGAAAAAGATGCTAAGGATGAAGCTGCCAGGAAACAGGAAAAGAGGCTCCTTGTAGCAAACCATGATGACAGACTGCTGCATGGCCAGTACTAGGGCTCACAGTATAAAGTGGAGGCCTGGGACCATCTGGCATGTGATCTCAGCAGTGCCACTGGCATCCCCTGAACTGGTGAGCAGGCACAGCATCACTATGCTGACCTAAAGCAGAGAAAGGTGGTTCTCTTGACCCAATGGATCCAAGACACTCAGGACAACTATGTTCCAGCAGTTTGTAAGTATCCCAGATATGGCTGCACCAAATTCTAGCCTCAGTGTGTGATAGACAGGTATGCATAATGTTTGTTTTCTCCCCATACAGCTGCAGCGGAGAGGGCTAGCAATGCAGAGGACCATGCAGACAGACTGACAAGGCTGAGCTGACAGGCTGGTGAGTATAGGTCTACCTTGCAGTATATAGTGAAATAAATAAAAAGGAGTAAGTTGTTTACTTTGTTCCGTGTCTAACAATTAAAGAAAAGTTTGCCAGACTAATAGTCATCTACAGCATATGCAGTAGTAGAGCACTGTGTCATATAAATACAATAAAAACCTAAACCACCAACTGTTGTGTTTATTTGGGTATGTTGTTGTAGAAATAGAATGTGTACAGGTTCTGCACAGAAAATATGGCTTTGACTGCATGAATTAACAGAGGTTGTTCTGAGAATCAGCTAGTATGCAAAACAGTAGATTGTGGAGCTGTAAATCAAGATATACATGAAATATGACATATGTTATGCACTAAGATCTGAACCCTGAATACTAATATCAAATGTATTATAGTGTGTTCCCTGCTGCAGTGCCTTGTGTTACCCTTTGCTTTCCAGATTGTATAATTTTCAAGGGATTACTACACAGTACAGTAGCTATCTGTCATACATGAATTTCAGGATTACAAGGTCAGACTGTCTAACTGACAGAGTATTAGACAGAAAACAGTCAAACAAGAGACAGTAGTTCCCCAGGAGTGTGATGAGAAACAGCCTTGTAGTTAACTTTAGCACACCCAGACATGGCTTGAATCCAGGGAGTGGTACTGAGATATGTGCATATATACACTCAAGATGTCTTGCATATATGTAGAAACAGTCAGATAGTGGTAATCAATATTTTCTCCACATGTCTTGCAGGTAATGAAATGTTTGTAGTAACTGTATGAAGGGTATAACAATACAAGTGTACAACTCTCCCACTGTCCAACCTCATGACTGCAAATGACAGCAGGACAGGTGCATACACCATACCCTCTTCCCGATATATGCCTCTCAAGTGTAACACTGTCAGGGATAGTGGTCACTGCTGTCAATCACCTTGGACACAGACAGGAATCCAGGTGAGCTATGCTAGTAGTAGACTCACACAACATCATTGCAGGGTACCCCTTCTTTGTCAAGTATGTAACCCTGACTTGTAAATGACCCCTCCAGTAAAGTAGCCACAGTTCACCCAGTCTGCCCCATACCATTACAGGTTGACAGAATAAAACAGGTATGTATGTGCCACAAAAGCTATGGGCCATAGGTAGCTGTAAAGTGAGGGAAGACCTATAGAGCACTGAACAGTACTGTTGTGAAAAATAGAAGCCGATACAGTTATTAATAGACTTTTTATTCTCTCCCTCCACCCGTCATTTGCATAAATAATTATTATTCATATACTACTGGTATGTTGTTCTCAAAACCTATTGTTGCGGCATGTGTTCTATTATTGTTCATATATTTCATTGGTTGCATATTAACATACCTTGTTCAAATACCATTACTGGTGGTCTGTTGCCATCAACGTAACTTGCATGCTGTTAAAATCCTTACTGTTGCTACATTTATGCATGTGTTCTGTTTGCTATGCAACTGTTTCATATCTTTTGGTTTGGGTTAATGGGAACACCCATGCATGCTGTTATAGTTAATTTTGCAATGTGTTGTTCATGACTAACCAATATATCTGAGAAAACCACAATATCATAGCACGTTTGGCAAGGCAGATCCCGGTACATCCACCTGTCCCACCCTATCTATCCATGGCATTGGACCCCAGCACATTTGGGACTCAACCTGCAACATCCTCCTCCACTGGTCCTGCACCACGTTCAGGTGGAACTGCCTCAGGAGATGGGGCCCATCCCCCTCCCTGGGTGTGGAGAGGAGCCCGTCACCCATGGAATGTTCTGGGGTATGGTCCACAGCATCATCCTCTCCGTGTTGGGTGGGCAGCTGCACCAGATGGAGGGCCGCTGGTGCACCTTAAAGGGCAGGCTGCCCTTCTTGTCCACCCCTCAGTACAGCCACCTTCAGGGTCATGAAGGTGCAGTGGTGACCTATCATGGGTGAGGACCTAAGTCCCACTGTACCATTTGGGGACCTAATGGAACACTGATTCCCAACCACCCTCCCCGTCCAAGGTGCTTACACCCATGTGTCATATACCAACTCTGTATGCTGTCTTGTTTGTCTTGTCTGCCTACAAATGCTACCTATCCTACCAAACCTACCTCCCCAAACATACCTACAGCCCTTTCCCAACATCCCACTCTCACCTTAAAGAAAAAAGAAAAGGGCATCTGTCCCACAAAAATATCACTGCCCCATACATAGCTCTACATTTTGCACCCATGTACAGTGAAATTAATCAATCTACCTACAAATTATTCTACAAATGTCTGTTGCCAACACCCTTCCACATGTGTTGTGAGACTGTAAATTCCAAATTTTACACAGTATGTTGCTGCAGAAGAAATGTAACAATATGGTCCTTTCTGATCAGGTGTCATTCTAAGGGGATCTAGTATCTGTCTGCTTGGGATGACATGGTCGACAGACCACAATGCTTTGCCAGAGATGGCCAACACCTGACTCCCTTGGGATTCCGGATACTGGCTAAGGCTCTTGCCACCCATATACTGCCTTTTTTAGGCAAGGTTCAAATGACAAATTCACCACTGTAACAGGAACAGGCAAGAAAAAACAGAGGGTAATGCTACTCAGTGTTAGAAGTCTAAATCTCAAAATGCACTCACTCAAGGCACTCATTAAAATGGAGAACATCGATATCTGTGCAGTGACTGAGACCTAGTTCAAGGCTCCAGAAAGAACCCCTGCACTACCAGGCTATAACTCATACCACACTTTTTGGCCATGTAACCTGGACCGAAATACCAAAGGCAGAGGAGTGTCCATATTCATTAAGGATATCCACATCTCCATGCCAGTTGCTCAGCATAATGCATCTGAGGTTATCCAAGTGCAACTAACTCTAGACAAAACTGCAGTCCAAATTGTAGCTTGCTACAGATCCCCCACTGTGCCCCAGGATTCCCACTCCTCTTTTCTTGATGTACTGGAAAATATTAGGGTTCAACCAAACACCCTAATAATGAGCGATTTCAACTACCCCACCATTAACTCGGAAAACTACTCATGTAGCAACTCCTTCACACAACGCTTTCTGGAATTCATAAATTCCAATGCCCTGGATCAACTTATCCACACCCCCACCAGGGGCAACAATATTCTAGACCTAGTCATTACCAACACAAGTGACCAGTGCTCCACACCTGAAGTCAACTCCTTATTGGTCCGATCTGACCATAAGCTAATCACCCCTGATATCCATATCCCGCCCCCACCCCCATTAAGGAAACCACAGTAAATATTTCTCCAAAGCCAACTTCATGCTTCTTAAGAAAGAAGTGGTGAACGTCATGACACCCATACAGATGGACAATACAGTTATGACTGCTGAATCTTACACAAATGCACTCTATAGGCATTTACACGAGTGCATGGATCGTGCTATCCCAAACAGAACAAAGATGCTATCCTCCAAAAAAAGGAAGCCAATCTGGTAGTCCCCTGCCCTAAACAAACTGTACAACAGAAGGAAGAAACTGTTGCAAAACAGAGTAAAATCCCATGAGTGGAGGACCTCCCCGGTCAGCCTCAGTAAGAAGCTAAGATCCCTTATAAGGTCTTCCAAAGCTAGCTATGACAACAAAATCATGACTGATTCTAAGGACAACCACAAAGCATTCTATAGCTATGTCAAGAATCTCAATGGCAACACCCAGATCTGCTCTGAGTTACAGCACAACGGCATGAAAATTACAGAACCAACTGATATTGCCAACATACTGGCAGATAGGATCAGTGCCAACTTTACCCCCCCCCCTCACCCCCTAAAGGGCCCATATCTATACAGGAAGAATGCAGAATCCCTATAATCACAACTACGCAGGTAAAAGCTGCACTCTTTAAAGCCAAAAACACAGCATCCATTGGACCGGACAACATCCCAGGCTGTATTTTACAAGAACTTCAGAACGAACTGGCTCCCCACTTAAGCACCATTTTCAATCATAGCCTCACATCAGGCTTTGTGCCCACTGAATGGTGTACAGCAACAGTTATCCCACTCCACAAAGGGGGAGCCACCACTGATCCCAGGAACTATCGCCCTATTAGCCTGACAAGCCTGGTCTGCAAGGCCATGGAATGTATCATCATGGAACTCATAAACAAAGACATTGGTAACCTCCAAACTCTGGATCCCACCCAGTTCAGGTTTGTGAAAGGCAGATCATGCCTCCTGAACCTGATTGACTTCTTTGAGGCAGTCACCAAAGCCGTAGATGAGGGTAAGATGGTTCACACAGCCTATCTTGACCTCGCCAAGGCTTTCGACACCATCCCCCATTCTGGAAATATAGCTAAATTCACTAAACTAGGTATAAATCCCTACGTCACAAGATGAGTTGCTAACTGGCTCACTGACAGAACCCTTACTGTAAAAGTTGCAAACTCCAAATCTGACCTCAAACCAGTGACAAGTGGAGTACCACAGGGTTCAGTCCTGGGACCTCTCCTGTTTGGGATCTACTTCTCTGAAGTACAGGCTAACACAGAAGGCCTCTAGTTAATGAAGTTCGCAGATGACTGCAAACTAAGAGCCATAGTGGAGTCCCCAAATGATGTGGAAATCCTAAAGAAGAACCTCACTGAGACAGATGCCTGGTGTTAGAGCCATGGCCTCAAGCTCAACGCCAAAAAGTGCATTGTCATCCCCTTTGATAAAAACTCTATACCCATGAACTACTACATAGACAGCAGTCTACTTAATACCGAATGTGTGATAAGAGACCTTGGGACCCAGGTGGACAGTAGTCTGTCCTTTGATAGTTATATCACCACAGTAGTCAGGAAGTCCTTGTATGTGGCACACCTCATCATAAAAGGGTTCTCCTCCAGGAAAAAAGAGGTCATTGTTCTCCTCTACTCGACACTCATTAGACCCATTATAGAGTACAACGCCCCTTTTGGAATGCACCTCACAAGACATCTGCAGCAGCTGGAAAGGCCACAGAAGTACCTCACAAACAGGATTACTGGCCTCAAACAGATGCCCTACACTGACTGTCTCAAAAAACTTCAGCTTTACTTCGTAGTATATCACCTACTCCAAAGCTATGTCAAACCCAGAGCTGTTGGACATGCTACACCTAAAGAAATCCCAATCCCTCTGAGCTACATGCTCTAAGGACTTAAACTTTGTCATCACAATAAACAGGACATGCTGGAGGGATAGAGTCCTGTCCCAGAGACTTCCCATACTCTGGATCAGGGTACCCATCTATGTCAAGCAAAGTTCTTCATTAGCACTCGTCAAGAAAAATCTTGATGAGTGGATAGGAAATAGGAAATACACCCCGGGATCACTTCTGTGTCTCTGCTCGACAGTGGTACAGGAAAATAACTTTCTTGGGTGGCGTAAGCCAGGGAACTTTGTTGGCTAGGCTTATGTAGGCCCTCGGACTGATAGCCTAGTACCTACCTATCAACCTATGATATTCATCCTGCACATCCCTATGTATATATATATATATATATATATATATATATATATATATATATATATATATGTATAACCAACCACTTACTGCAAGACACTGGCAAATAGCCTGACAAAGTGGGGGGATAAAGGGCAAACAATAGTAACATCTGTGAAATATGGCTATTATATGTGCAGACGTCTGCTAGAGTAGCATGGTTTGATTTAACATATATTTCCTGATAGATTCCAGGTCTGAAACACAATTGATTGTCAACATTAAATGATGTCAATGCTTACATCATCCCAGTGACTTGTCAGAAACCCACAACTGTTATGGGAACAGACCAAACATATGAGCCTAACATCTGGACAGTGGGTTTATATTAAATCAGTGAATACTTAAAAAAAGAACGCTGATTTATCGACCCCATGTAAGTGAAAGCTTACAATTCCAGACACTTAGAACAGTGATTTTTTCCAAGGGAAAAAAATAGCTGTTCCACAAAAGAAAAAAAAAACATAAAACATTACATAAACTGGGAAGCTTCACCCCCTATGTGGGGGGCTTTACCCCTTCATCCTCCTACTTAAATATACAAATTCCGAGATCACACTACAGTGATGAAAATGGCAAAGTAATGGAAATGCCTTTTTATGCTTTAAAGTTCAATCAAGACACTTTCGAAAGAATACATCTTCGGTCACATAATAGGAACCCTGGACAGTGTATAGACATATGGACAGTGGAGAGGTGTGACTGCAGTCATGTAACAGAAGAGACAAAACAGAGAGCTGTCAACCATTCCACTCAGCACCTTCTGAACCCCAGTAAGACCAACACAACACTACCCCAAATCAACTCTGGGGAATTACCCATGTGTCTCCAAATATATCATGTAGTACAGGGATGGAAATGTAGGGAAAAGCAGACATTGGTGAGGAAATTGCCCACCTACAACCACTTGCATCACAGTCACAGCAATATACCAGTACCCCAAATGAACTCTAGAGTAGAACAACTGCTTGAACAAATATATCCTGATTGCCAGTTACACACTATACTGACATATACTGGCTCAACTCACAGTCTGCTGGGAATCCTGAGGTGTTACAGGACATGTCTCAGTCTGCCTCTACAAACATATACATCAGCTAGATCACCAGCAACTGTATCAATATGCACAGTCAGATAGAAAAGGATCTATGACACGCGCATCTGCTACTTTACCTAGTCAGCCCAACAAACATTTACACACAACACTGCTACACAATCTTGGCAGTCTGTTAACAATGACCAGACATACAAAACACTCAGCTGTAGAGGTTTCCACAGAATGTCCAGGGTGTGGGACCACATTTATGGCCACTGCTGCATACCACTTCCAGGAGTCTGCTAAGTCACTGGGATCATATTAGTAGTGTAGTCACTGAATAATTATATACCATACCTATGAACCTCTTACTGCAAGGCATCTGGACAAAGCAAGACATACTTGGGGGACGGGGGCCAAAAAGAAGGACATATCTCACATAATGATGCTACAAACTGACACAGTTGCTGCTGTTACAAGGTTTGTTTTAACATAACATCCTTGAAGGATATGATGTCTGAAACACTAATGGATTTCAACATTTACTGACTACAATCCTCACATTATTCTACTGATTTCTCTATGTGTATAACAGCAATACTTACTTGCAATCTGTACCCAGTTCTGGAGCTTCGTCCCCCATGTTGTTAGGCTGGCTCCACATGTCTTATCCTGAGAGGTATGTCTACCAATTGTCTGTAAAGCTGTAGCCCCCACACCTCCATAATATCCTCCACACAGGCAAGGAAAAGGGGCAAGACCCACATGAAGAATTTAATTATACTACTGTGTTGCTATGCCATTGGCTAATGGAAAGACAACACAGCTGCTATGGATGCAAGTAGCAAATGGGACACACCGACTGTTGCACAGGCCATCACCTGCTCATGAGCATTACCTACAAAAGGCAAGCTGCTGCCTATGCAACACAGGTCTGAACTAATCTACACAGAGACAGACTGTGACTACACAAACTTAAACATTTGCATTATTCTGAGGAAACTCTTCAGCACTATAACAGGTATGTCAATCATGTAAGATTATAATGGAATTCAGAAGAGGGAAGCAATAATGTGAAATAGGAAGTTAAACACTAGGTCGCAACAAGACCTGCTGGACTCATATGCTGCTGTCCGGCACCTATGGACATTCCTTCTTGCCCTGTCTGCAGTGACACAGATCATATGTCTGGCCCCTGAGTCACCCCAGCAGAGGTCAGCTCATGTACGACTACTACTAGAGTCTCTGTTGTCCAATACTGAGTGTGACACTCCTAGGCCAGCTACCTGGGATGTTGTAGATAGTCATATGTCACCTGTGAATGCTACTATGATACATATGCTTGTCTTACAAATGTAACAGGCACAGAAATGTGTGTTGAACTGTATGTTATAGGTTCATAGGTTCATAGGTTCATACTAGGCTATCTGCCCAAGGGCATTTATAAGCCTAGCCCATAGTTATGTGGCTTTCGCCACCCCTTTAGTTTGAATAAAACTATGCCTATTATTTTGCTGTGCCTCTGTCAAGCAGTGACACTGAAGTAATCCCTGGGGTATATCTGCTATCTCCCATCCATTGGTCAAGATTCCTCTTGAACAAGGCCAGCGAGGTGCTCTGCCTCACATGTACCGGGATTTTGTTCCACAGCATAGGGAGTCTCTGGGTGATGAATTTGTCCCTCCAGCATGTTCTATTAATAACCGTGTCAAGGTCTAAGTCTCCCGCCCTTGTGGTTCTGAGGGATCTAGATTTTCTGAGGTGAAGCATATTCATCAAATCTGGGTTTGACATGGCCTTATATGTCAGGCACAGGTCACCTATGAGCAAGTGGTATGAGACTGAATAGAGCTGGAGTTCTTTCAGTCGGGCAGCATAAGACATATTTTTGAGACCCTTTATCCTTTTGGTGAGGAACTTTTGGGGCCTTTCCAGCTGCTGCAGGTGTCGGGTCAGATACATTCCGAATGGGGCACTGTACTCAATCATAGGTCTAATGAGTGATGAGTACAGGGGGATGATGACCTCCCTTGATCTAAATGTGAATCCCTTCATGATCAGGTGGGCAATGTAGAAGGTTTTCCTAACTACTTTAGCAACATGAGTGTCAAACAAGGCTACTGTCAACCTGGGTCCCCAGATCCCTGATGACTTCTTCTGTGCTCAGTGGATTGCCACCTATATGGTAGCTAGGGTAACCTTGTTATTCCCGAAGGTTACGTCTATGCATTTCTTGGTGTTTAACTTTAGGCCATGGCTCTGGCACCAGTTATCCGTTTCTGTGAGGCCCTTCTGAAGGATATCTGTGTCAGATGTGTTTTCGACTATGGCCCAGTTTGCAGTCATCTGCAAACTTTGTCAGCCATAACCCTCCTGTGTTTGCTTGTACTTCAGAAAAGTAGATGCCGAACAAGAGTGGACCCAGGACTGAGCCCTGTGGGACACCACTTGTGACAGGCTTTGAGTCTGACATGGCTCCAGCAACTCTGACCCTGTGGGTTCTGTCACTTAGCCAATTTGCAACCCATCTTGTGATGTATGGGTTTACATTCAAGCTGATGAGTTTTCAATGATACCTGAGTGGGGTATTGTGTCGAAGGCCTTTGCCAGGTCGAGGTAGGCTGTATGGACTGCCTTTCCTCATCAATGGCCTTGGTGACTGTCTCAAAAAGTCAACCAAGTTTAAAGGCATGATCTGCCTTTGACAAAGCCAAACTGGGTTGGATCCAAAGTCTGTAAGTTCCCTATGTCTTTATTTATGAGTTCCATTATTATCCTCTCCATGGCTTTGCAGATAAGGCTTGTCAAGCTAATGGGACGGTAATTACCAAGGTCGGTGGAGGCACCGCCCTTGTGAAGTGGGACCACAGTCGCCGTGCGCCACTCCTTGGGTACGTATCCTGAGGTGAGGCTAATATTAAACAGCTGTCCTAACTGCGGGTTTAATTTCTCATTGAGTTCGTGGAGCACACAGCCGGGACACCATCCGGTCCCATGGATGCTGTGTTTTTGCCTTAGAGAGGCAGTTCTCACCTGGGCGTTGGAGATGTTTGGGGGCTACAATCCTCTGGTATAGATATCTTTCCTTTTGGGGGAGGGAGAAGTTTGCACTGAACCTGTCAGCCAGTATGTTGGCAATGTGTGTAGGTTCAGTAATCTTCACATCATTTTGAACTAATTCTGAGCATATCTGGGAGTTTCCTCCTAGGTTTCTAACATAGCTAAAGAAGGCCTTATGATTGTCTTTTGAGTCCTTGGCGATTTTTCTCTCAAAATTTGCCTTGGATGATTTTATGAGAGCTCTTAGTTTTTTACTTATAATGATCAAAGGTGTCTTACCTTTCAAGGATTTTGCTCTATCTTGTAGTAGCTTCCTCCTTTTGTTGTAGAGCTTGTTTATGGCTGGGGTCCACCAGACTGGACGCTTGCCTTTGGTACAAAGAGTCTTAGTTTTGTTTGGGATTGCCTGATCCATGCAGTCCTGTAGGTGCTGCTAGACGGCATTTGTAAGTGATTCAGCGGTTTGAGTAATGTTTACCACTGGCTCAGGGGCCTTAAAGGAGACCACGCTAGTTTTTAGAAGTATGAAGTCGGCTTTTGAGAAGTTTTTCACTGTGGTCTTTTTTATTTCAGGTGGGGGCGGGATGAGGACCTCCAGCGAGATTAGTTTATGATCTGATCTCACCAGTGAGGGGTATACTTCCAGTATTGAACATTGTGATCCCATGTTCGTGATGATGAGATCAAGTATGTTTTCTCCTCTTGTGGGGATGGTGACTAGTTGTTCCATGGCATTTGAGTTTATGAACTCCAGGAACCTTTGGGCTAGAGTGTTTGGGCTTGAGTAGTGTTCCCAGTCTATATTAGGGTAGTTGAAATCACCTAGTATGATGGTGTTTGGAGATACATTTATCCCCTCTAATGTTTTCAGGAAGGCCATGTGAGGTTCCTGAGTTTGAGAGGGTGGCCTGTAACATGCTACAAATTGCAGAGCAGTCTTGCATATGGTTAATTGCACCTGGATGGTCTCCGATGCATCATGCATTGCCACCAACCTTGAGGTGTGGGTGTCCTTTATGAATATGGACACCCCCCCTCCTTTCTTGGTGTTGTCCGGATTTTGGGGCCGGAACGCATGATATGAGGTGAAACCTGATAGTGCTCGGGTGCTCTCAGGAGCCTTGAACCTAGTTTCTGTCACAGCACAGACATCGATGTTCTCCATACTGAGAAGGGCCTCGTGTGCGTGCATCTTGAGATTGAGACTTCTGGCATTGAGCAGCATTACCCTTAGTTTTTTTCCTTTTTTGTGTTCTAGGGTCGTAGGTTTAGAATTTGAGCCTTGCCTAAAAAAGGCACTATGGGGGTGGCAAGAGCCTTTGCCAATATCCGGAAGCCTAGGGGTGACAGGTGCAAGCCGTCCCTTGCGAAACAGCGTGGCTTGTCCAGCATGTCATCCCAGGCAGACAGACATTGGATCCCCTTTGAATGACACCAGAATTTAAGCCAATTATTAAAGCTGATCATCTTATCACTGTATTGTGGCATCATTCTAGGTGAAGGTAGGATACTGCTCAAGGTCAGGGTCATACCTGCCTGGGCTACATAATCAGAGAGCTCCTCAATGCCTCTTTTCATGTAGTCCAAGGAGGTACGTCTCAGGTCGTTGACACCAGCATGGACAATGACTGAGTCGTACTTGTACCTGCTGTTGAGAGACCTGAGTGCTTGCGTTATGTGGATTCTAGCACCCGACAGGCAGCTTACTGTGACCTTCTCCTTAGTCTGGTGAGCGGGACGTCAGTGTGTCTGACTATGGAGTCACCTATGACAAGTATGTTTGGTGTTGTATTTGGCCTTAAGGGCAGTGACTGCTTTGCACACTGATTTTGTTGTTTATGTGTTGTTTGTGTGGTGTATTGAGTTTGCAGTTGCTTGGGTGTCTGCTTTGGAGGCCTCTGCTGTTTAGGTAAATTTTACTCAGAGCCTCCGAGTATGTCTTAGTGTGTTTATGTGTTTGATTCAGTGGTGTGGTCGAGTTATGTGAGACTGGTATTGTGGTGTGTGTAGTTGCCTTCTCCTCCTGCCTGGTCTTGCCAGTCCTGAGTTGAGAGAGCTCAGCCTCCAGTCTGGCTAAATAGCTGCATCTCTCACAAGTGTTAGTGTTACGTGGGAGGAGAAGAGGGTTGTCCGTGTACATGAGGCAATTGTAACATTGTCTCAGAATTCCCAGATTCACCAACTGGGCAGGAGCGGACGCCAGCATCTGACCCTTCGACATGCTAGAAAAAATTATGAGTTGGTATGAGACAGAAAAGTAGTGGGCTTAGCAGGGAAGTGGGCACTACTGGGGGGTTTTGCTAGTGAGAGATTTGTATAATATAGGAGTGCTTGACCTGCAAAGAGAATGCTTATAAGACAAGGGATATGCTTATAAGACAAGTGCTGAGCTTTTTGAGAAGAAAAAGCTATTTGGAACAAGTGCTGCACTTTTAGTGAAGGTGTAAACTGTTTAGGTTCCTAACAGAGCAGTTCTAAGGGAAAAATTGAAGAACAGACTTTCTGGAGCCAGAAAGAGTTTAACCTTGTTTAACCGGCGCTGCCTGATGCTGCTCTAGTGGCAACTCCGCGCTAAATCGCGCTAAAGCACGTTAAAGTGTGCTTGATAGCAGGGGCTGGAAAGAAGCAGGAATAGACCCAAAATGGACAATAAAACTACAGTTTCAAGTCAGTAACCACCTCTACGGGGGGCAGGGAAGCTGCTCAGTGTTATTCACTGCCACTGATCACAGAGAGACCCTCCTTCAGCCCAAGCAAACACAGATTATATACTGATCACATACCTGACAATTGTCCAGAGTTTTGCAGACTGACCACGTCTGCCTCATATTTATAGTCAATGCCTCATACAATTGTGTATTGTCTGGCACATCATTGGCAACCCATTAAAGACTGAAGTCATAACATAATAGCATACATTTGATTGTCAGATGTCATATCCTGAGGAGTAGACCTGTGAATGCAACACCGTCTTTGCTGGCAACTTAGTGTGTTTCAGCTAGATTCATAAAGTGACACTATTTTCTAGACTTTTCACACCAGTGATGTGTGCCTTTGTGCAGATGTCTTGCTCTAACAGGAGCTAGGTGTCTTAGCATGAAACACTTGTCAGTGCAAGTGTACCTTGTCCTGTAGGATGTTAACATTTGTGCAGGCACTGACACCTGCTTTGCAGATGTGAAGAGCACACAGACCTTGCCAGGTTACTCATCCCATTATACTGTTAGACTCCAAAGGGAGGGCTGCAAAGCCACATGAGGTGGTGTGTTAAACATTATCATACACACCTCCAGGCTTGCCAAACCATATGATGCATGAGAGACATCCCAAGTTCAGTCAACAGTTGACAAAATACTTACTCAAATCATAGCTAGCTACAGGCCTCTAGCCATGACTATGGACACCCACCACACCTATTGGGACTTGCTGGAATCTGTCAGGATTCAATCATCTACCCTACTCCTGGGTGACTTCAACTACCCAACCATAGTGTTAATGACCTATGCCACCTGAACATGAATGCACAGAGATTCCTTGGCTTTGTCAGTGGCAATGCAGTGGATCAGCTGGTCAACACTCCTACGACAGGTAGAAATATCCTGTACCTGAACCTGACCAACATGAGCAGCCCCTGTAGCACTCCTAGAGTGTCATCCTCCTCTGTAAGATCTGACAACATAGCCATCACTGTTCAGGTCACCATCTCCCCTGCCCCCCTATTGTCAGGGTCAAACAAAATTAACTTTATACAAATTACTATAAATCTCCTCAGACCAGGTAGAAGTAGCTTTACAGCCAATGTCCCATCAGTTGGAACTAGCAGTAGTGTCCAGACCCACACCATAATACTGTGTGAGCACCTACATAGCTGTATGGAATCAGCAATACCTGACAGGACAACATCAACTCCCTCACGGTAGGGTAAATGTCCGTGGTGGACAGCAGCAATACACAAATACCATAAATGGTGGAAATAATTGCCGGGTATGGCCAGGAAGTAACTAGTGCCTTACTGGATGCAATGTCACCTTGGTCTGCACAAGCAAATAAGGTCACACAGGTGAATTACCCTACGGCTATCTTTGAGTACAAATTGGACACATCCACCTAGGCCAATCACTAGGGCTTCCACACATAAGTCTGCAATCCCAGAGGCAACACACAAATCTGCTCTGTAGTGGTGGTCAATAACACAACATACACATACGGCATAGATATAGGCAACCTGCTGCAGACAGGTGGCATGTAAACATCACACCCTGTCCCCCCATTGATAGACATGTGCATGCACAGCACCTGCCCCCCTCCCCTCATCACCAGGAAGTAGGTCCATAATGCCCTCTTAAAGACAACACACAGAAGTCTCCATAGGCCTGATATTATCCCTGGCTGCATCCTACATGAACTCAGGCTTCAGCTCTCAGATCCATTGCACACTATAGTCAACCAAAACCTGAGCACTGGTGTCATCCCATCTGCACAGAGGACAGACACTGTCATCCCTATACACAAAGGCAGAGCAATCCACTGACCCAGCAAATCATATGCACGTCAGCCTAACTGGCCTACTCTGCAAGGGCATAGAAGGCTATATCAAGGACATTAGGAATAGGGACTTCGGCAACCTCAAAATGCCTGAGCCTACACAGTGTGGTATTTTGTCAAAGGGAGATCAAGCCTGTTAAACATGGTTGACTTCTCTGAAGTGGTCAACAAACACAAGGATGAGGGGAAGATGGTGAACAATGCCTACCTTCACCTAGCCCAGTTCTCTCATATTAATTCCCAGATGACCAGAATACATATGCCTACACAGCTAGGCATGAATCTGTATGTTACCAGATGGGTAGCCAACTGGCTCAATGATAGTACCCACTCAGTCAAAGTAATGGAAACCACATATAGTACTAGAGTCTTCCAAAGTGGTGTACCCCAAGGATCAGTCTGGGGGCCTCTACTGTTTGAGATATACAAATCTGAGGTACAGGCTGACCAGGTTTACAGATGTTTGCAAGCTGGCCACTGTCTTACAATCCTCTACTGATGTGAGCATCCCCCAAAAGGCCCTCACTCAATTAATGACTGGTGCAGGAAGCATTGCCGCAAAATGAATGCCAGGAGATGCATCATTCTCCCTGTGGTGGCAGATGTCATCCACACTAATTATGACAGCAATAATGTACTGAGCATACAATCAGGTGTGAGGTGACTTCTGCACCAGGGTTGGTAGCAACCAGACAGTTTCCCACCATGTGGGTAGTATTGTACGGAAGGCTGTCTACATGGCCCAACTCACAAATATGGGTATGTCATCCAGAAACCAGAAGGCCATTACATCCCTGTACTCCACCCTCATCAGATGCATTACCAAGTACAATGGCTCTTTTGGCATGTACCTTGGCAAGCAAATGCAGCAGTTGCAGAGACCACAGAGGTTCCTGACCAGGCAAATCGATGGTCTGTAACACTTATCCTATACAGGTAGGCTGAAAGTCCTGTCCCTGTACTCAGTCTCATACAGACTGATCACAGGTGACCTGTGCCTGACATACAAGGCCATTTCCAAACCAGCATGATGGCATTTCTGCATATATGTAAGACAAACCCCACTCACGCATCATGCATGCAAGGTCCTCACCTGGTCTGTGGCATGTATAGTACTTGTCGGCGGTGTAGTGTAGTGTCCCACAAAATACACTGTCTCTAAAACACACTCCCTCCCCATGTCTAGCAGAGTATGTATATAGCCTTCTTGAAGAAGAAGCTGGATGACTGCATGGGAAACAGATGAGACACCCCCGGGATCATGCGTGTGCCCCAGCTGGACTGGGGAAACAGGTGCTGACTTTGAAGGAACATGGGTGGAAGTCTGGGCCAGGCTTATGAGGACATCAGGGTTAATAGCCTATTATCATCCTATGAGGCTATGCACCTAGTACTTTACATGTTTCCTGTATGTATTGCAGACTGTCCTGCAATGTTGTCTGAAATGAATCCCTGTGAGGTTGAACTGTGTAGGTACAGCAGTGATCAAGTATAGTCCTATTCCTTCATCTGTTATCATTACATATCATTAACCTTGTCATTGTGTATGGTCTGTATAGCATTAAGTCAGCTCTTACAGTACATGCATATGCACTTGATGACACTGTATAGCTCACTCCAATAGCCTTGGTCTTGGCCTCAATTACCATTCTGCTACTAGGCCCATCACACAGTAGGATTTGTCAACCTTTGTTGTGGGCTTTACAGTAGCATTGAAAGAGATGGATTGTGGCAGGTAGAACTACTGTAAGGTCTGCCCTGAAGGTGACATAGGTGTCACAGCTGTGCCAGACTGTACCAGGAGTGTGTGTGCATGTGTTTGTGTGTGTGTGTGTGTGTGTGTGTGTGTGTGTGTGTGTGTGTGTTTGTGTGTGTGTGTGCATGTATCAGCAAACATAATACTGTAGGGTATTAATTTATATATGTTGTCTTCCTCTCACAGTTGACCACAGGGCTTGTTGTCCCTCCCCCTCACAGCCTGATGTCACTGTCTTAGTGGATTTACATAATGATGGTGGTCATAGTGAGGCACAGGTGGAGTTGTTGGTGCTTGAATCTGTGCCATTTGTTGGTATCCCACTCTCACCCACCATGTCCCCTTATACAGTCAGTATGCCCACACATACCCAGTCCCCAGCAGCCATGGATAATGGACAGGTTAAGGGTGATGGCATGGAACAGGTTACTGTGTTGAGTATGGCGAGTGTGAGTGTAGACACCAGCCATAGCCAGAAAGCAGGCGAGGTCACATACAGGCAGATCGACAGGAGTGCTCGATGGAGGACTGCCGACCATCAAGCTCCTGTCACAAGTGCCACTCAGGTGTCACCAGATGCATGTTATGGTCCATCAAGGTGGCACAGGCACATACTGACTGCAACACCAGACAGATGCTCAGGGTATGAATGCAGCACTCCCTGCCATGCATGATGACCTCCATGGCATTTATGATGCCATACATCATCTTGCAGATGTCATGGATAGAGGGTGGGATGAGACATTGTCACTGCTCATCCATGGAATGTCTGTGCTAGAGTATGTGGTGGGAGTACAGTATCGGCCAGGTGGACATAGGTCAGCAACATGATCAGCTGTGAGCCCACATGGCCATGCACATTCACAGTCCTGTAGTGGCAGTACCAACAGCACTACCAAAGGGAGGGTGCTGTCCACACCACACCAGAGCAGGCCATAGGCACATTATCCTGGCCAGTCCCATCATGGATGTGAATCCAGCAGACAGCAGTCACCTTCAGGAAGTAGTACTCCATCTGTCCTTGTGCCTGGTGGTGCCATTGATACTCCTGGCAGACGCAGTTGCCATGTCCCTGCAAGGAGATGGTGAACCATGCATCCTGCCATGTACGGTCCACGGCTGTCCAACATAGCCCTGTGCCAGCCATCCACATGGCTTGATGGTGTGCAAAAAACATTCACACATCCCTATCACAGGCCAGTCACCACCAGACAAGCATAACTCCTCTGCATGAATCAGTTGAACACCACCCCTCCAGACACACACACACACACACACACACACACACACACACACACACACACACACACACACACACACACACACACAGACACACAAATTATGTCAGCCATATGGCCTAGCTTAGGCCTCTGGCAATCCAACACCATACCCTGTGCATGTGATGATGCTTGTGCGACACTCAGTTTATCCATACCATCGATGCATGGACATGCTCATATGGGTCTGATGCGCAGGGTGACAATATTACAGTGTAACCATGTCATGTTGTGTAAGGTGCTGTCTGCTGGCAGTAGTTATGGGTACACATTGAGGTGTGTGTAACTTGTTACCCATGATGCACTATTGCTGTTAGTACTGCTGACTGACTGTAGTGTCACATACTGTATTCTGGTTGTGTTCCAGGTGTCTGTGTGTCTTCAGGCTGTTAATGTGCTGACAGTAGCAATGATGAGTAAGGCGGAGTGAAAACACAGTGACCTTTCCATAGCCAAGGTACAGCTGTATATGTGCATGTTTACCAGGTGTGTTTACATGCAACAGTGTGTGAGGGACAATGGCGGCAGACAGTGTGACCTTGCATACATACCCTTGACACAAACATCTAGCCTTCATATATGTCACCCTGGTGTTCTGTAGGACTGCAGGCTCAGACATACAGAGGAGATTATTTGAGTACTGGCACTAGGTACCTTATAAGCTTAGCCATTACTTTAACTGCAACAGATTCAGCAATCAGCACTTGTTGCCCCTGCCATTTCTGTCATATCCACTCGACCATCATGCAGTTGATGAGGGTATGCCTGGTACTGTGTATGACAGGTTTAGGGTATGTATTCTTATTACAGGTCAGCCTGTGTTAGTCTAACTCAACAATCACCAGCATGTGTATCTGCTATCTCATATGCATGTCTGTCTTCACACAATGTCATATTCCTGTACATGGGGCAGCTGACAAAGGGCTGAGCAGAGCCCCTACCTGCACAGTCTTACAAATGATACCTCTGGATACATAACACAGATAACCCAGCGGTACTGTAGTGTGGCAGTGACTGCCACTACTATTGAAGTGAGTGACAATTGCAGGGGCTGTTAGGATTGCCAATGGTGGGTTCAGAGGCCATTAACATGTTAGGGCCGTCTGATACACACACACACACACACACACACACACACACACACACACACACACACAAACTCACATGCACACCACTGCATGGGGACAAGCATTGAAACACACATGCACATGGAGGTGACACATCAGAGTAGCTGACCTACCCATCTATTAATGTACAATACATAGTGATATGACCATTGCATGCACCGCAGTGGCTTGGTGTTAGAAACTGTGCAACTGTGCTTGTACATTGGATGGCATCTGTATGGGCTGACATTAGGTTGGCAATGGGGGATCTCACAGGGTGGATGAGGCACACAACATGGTATAGCCATCACATACACACACTAAAGACAGTCACAGGGGCTGTGCATACAGAAATACATACACAGTTGCCAATAGACATATTAGTAACCCTATGTATCCACTTGAATGTACTATAGTGCTGCATACACATGACATGCTCCACATAGATTATATGCCTGGGACCTAACATGCAACCTCTTACAACAGGTAATCTTGCAAATGCCTTCATGGATGGTGGGATAACCCACCAGACATAGTGATTGGTCTCATCTACTGATCTTACAAACCTGCACAAGTGAAAGAGTGACAGACTTTGTATCAGCATGATGTGTTAGTCCGGTATGATGTCTGATGCTGGCATGTGTGTCACTACAGTAACTATGACATATTTGGCAATGATATCACAGGAATGCTCATTCTTAGGGGACATAGACCACATATGGGGTACAAACATGCGTATATTCCATGTATACCTATACAGATGACTGGTACTGGCTGTATAGTGTTACATGGTGCAT
>NC_056730.1:305370826-305380826 GCF_019279795.1 Protopterus annectens | reverse complement strand
CACACACACACACACACACACACACACACACACACACACACACACACACACACGCACACACACTTACATTTGCCAGGACTGAGATTGGAACCACTACCTATCTAGTTATTTTTACTATAGTGTTATGCAGTTATTGCATGTACTACAGAGGTTATAGGGCTGACAGCTGTCCAATGGTACTTCTAATGTTACAGCAGGACTGCTAAAGTGGGGCACTGGGAAGGGCACTGGAAAGTTTACTGTGTGGGAATGGCCTGATCCTGTTTCTCCTACAAACAAGGAAACAAACACACACACACATACACACACACACACACACACACACACACACACACACACACACACACACACACACACACACACACAGACACACACACACTTACATTTGCCAGGACTGAGATTGGAACCACTACCTATCTAGTTATTTTTACTATAGTGTTATGCAGTTATTGCATGTACTACAGAGGTTATAGGGCTGACAGGTGTCCAATGGTACTTCTAATGTTAATGACAGCAGCAGATCTTGTGAAGTAGGGCAATGGGAAGTGTAATGAGTGGGAACAGCTTCCTAATACTTAAACCTACTGACTGACACACACACACACACACACACACACACACACACACACACACACACAAAGGCAGGTGATGTGATATTATAACCCCCACCTCAGTACTATTACACAATGGAGTTCACCTTCATGCTAGCACATGGAATTGGTTACAACCGGTATGCCACTATGTGCAGCAGGACATCACTCTATGCCATTCAGGTTATCCATGTGGATGACTCACTCTCTGTGTGTCCCCCTGTGTCTCTCTCTCTCTTTCTATCACTGTCTGTCTCTCTCTTCCCCACATCTATGTGTGTGTATGCTTGACATATTGTTAGCTGTTGCCCATATATATATCTGTGCATCACATGCAACAGTTGCAGATATATCACATATGGGCCACCTACAGCTAGCTGAGGGTAATTTTGTCTGATGTGTGTGTATGTAGGGACAGTTAAGGTGTACCTAGCTGTCTGTATGCAAAGACATATATGCAAAATACAGTTATATAGTCCAATGTGGGTTCCAACATGGCCTGTGACTCTCTAAGTGTAGGAGCAAGCCCGGTATGACCTTATTTAGTGAGTGGGACTCCATTCCAGAGATAGTGGTACTCCGGTCTGAGGTTTTGTGTGCTACAGCCATACCTCTGAAAAGTAAACAGGACTTTCTTAGAGGTGGATTATAAGACTGAGAGCAGACATGAGTCTGGGGCTGAATGATAAAGTACCCCTCAAACCGGTATTACAAAGTAGGAGGTTGAAATAAATGAAGTGATAGTTTCATATATACTTCTTACATATATATTCTCTTTATAAATTTTATAAATTGTATATATATATATATATATATATATATATATATATATATATATATATATATATATAAGACACGTTTTCATGTGCTCTAAAATTGGTTTAAATACACTGTTTTGAATATATTAATTAGTGATGTTTCAAAGCATGATTTTATGATGTCCATAAGTTTTTAATGAATCCCTACTTAACAAAGTAGATGAATTTCCTTTTAACTGAATCTTTGTTATTATGGATACTGGCTCGTCAGTCAGGAAATTATGTCAGTTCAACATTTAATGATGTGTTTAATAATTTATGAGCAGGGATATATAAGAAGTGTGCTTTAGGGATGTATTTGTAATTGTTTGGTCTGAGGAAGCCACACAGGTGAAAATGCTTACCATCTTTTATTTAATAAACAGTGTTTTTACCATCGACAATTGTATTACTTGGTGTTATATACCTGGTCTTTGGATTAATTTGTTGTAGTAGATATGTTTCCATCAGCCATGGACTGCTTCTGTGAATGGTTTACGTATTTCATATTTATTATATTTTTTACATCACAGGTGCACTCAATCCGTAGTGGTGCTTATTTGTTTTAGTTCACTTACAAAAATTTGTATTTAAAATTACATTAAATTAGCAATAACACTGCATAACTCATTATTTTATAATAACAAAAAAAAACAGAAATAAAAAATTCTGTACTCTCTAATTATTAAAAATCATTAAATCATAATGTTTCACTACCAATCCAAGTAAATCAAAATAAAATACAAGTAAAATAAATTTGGTGTGATTACAAATACCGTACATCAAAAATTGCATCTGTTATTGAAGCATACTAAGATTTGATATTCAGCCTTCAATTTTAAATAGCTAGTGAGGGAAACCACATCGTTCAACCCTGGAGGGGTGGTGGCATTGACACTTAATTAACATATAAACTCTTTTTATTCTAATATCAACTCAACGGCTCCCCCCTACTATTGTATTCAATTTTCTCTATAACCATAAACCTAAATCTGTTTTGAGAAAATTGATTCAAATGTTTAGCCAAGGCATTGTTCAAATTGCCATTATTCATGTCGTAGATATGCTGGTAAATCCATTGCCTAAGGGCATTTTTGGTCTTCCCTATATAATAGCGTTTTCATTCCTGACACTTTACAACATATACAACATTTTTATTGCTAGAATTACATTTGTGACTCAACCTAACAGTTCCATATTTTGGAATACTGATATTAATGCCTTCTAAGATGTACTGGCATTGTAAGCAATGTCCACATTTTTCATGTGTCCAATCCTGTAATATTTTTTGGCCTCCTTATTCTGTTCTAACAAATTTGTAAAACTTAAATCCTTTTTATATACCACAATGGATTTATCTCCTAACCTTTTACCCGTTTCACCATTACTTCTAAAAATAAACCAATATCCCTGATCCAATAAAACTGTGGATTGTATGTCAAAATCAAGGCATTCTTAAATGTAATGTTGCTAGTGAGTTTTAACTGCTGTGCAGTAGAGTTTAACAAGGGGGTTCTCATCCTGTGTTCCCTTCACCAATAATGAGTAAAAATGACCAATTTTCCTTTTTCCTATAACCTCTAATAAAATGAGTTCCACAAACCTGGTAGGGTAACCTCTTCTCAATAACATCCCTTGTTGGACATCAATTTCTTTATAAAATGTCTCTAAGTTGCTAACCATTCGTGCCAACCACACTCCTTGGCCTTTAACTAGGGACCTTTTTTGGTACAGTGGGTGCCTGCTGTCATAATGTAGGAGGGAGATGGTTTTCTATACACATTAGACATACAATTCTGAAGTTTCCTGTTTTTGTTGATCAGAATGTCTAAGTAACTGAAGGTATCATAGTAAAATTCCATGGTAAAACAAAGAAATGAGGTGTTGATGTTGAGGTACTGAAAAAACTTCCCCCAACTGTTCTTGACTGCCTTCCCAAAATATCAGGATATCATCCATCTGCCATAAAATTTTCAAAGTCTATACCCTGGAGATGTAAAAACAGTTAACTCCCACTGTGTTAAGACAATATTGGCAAATATGGGAATGCAAGCCACCCCCATGGCAAGACCTGAGGTTTGCCTTAACAGTTGGTTGTCAAAAATGATATAGCTGTTTTCCAAAATCAATTCAATCAATGTTCGAAAAGTCAAAATCCTTGAGTGGGTAAAATTGGTATGTCCACATAAGAAGTCATAAAACATATCAATACCCTCCTTATGTTGTATGACATTAAACAAGTCTTTGACATCTATCGTCACCAAAATCAAGTTGTCACTATATAGTTCCTTCTTTATTTTCCATAAACATTCCCAAGAATCCTTTATGATGTGTTCACATTTTTGAAGGGTTGTTTTTAAGTAACAGTCAATATATTTAGCCATGATCTAAGTTTTAGATGCTTTTGCATCGACTATGGGTCTGAGGAGTACATTTCTAATGTTTTTGTGAATCTTGAGAATTCCGAAGATAGTAGGAATTTTAGGGTTAGTCTGTAATAGGAAGTGAAACTCACTGCTGGTCATCTGGTAGTTAAGAAGTAGATCGTTCAAAGCTATGTCTATATTTCTATAAGCAATGTTGAGTTCATTCAAAGAGACTTCCTCATACCCTTCACTAAAAAGAAACACAAGCATCTTGTCAATATACATCTGCTGGTCCATTACATCCAATCCCCCTCCCTTGTCAGGTTTCATGATCTGAACTGACCTATTTTTGGGAATACTGTTCAAGAGGCTCTGTTCCCTCTCAGTTAAATTTTGTTTTTGACATGGAACATCACTCCTTCCTAATAAATTTCTGATATCATTGTCACATATAGAATCAAATACTTGAAGAACAGGGAGCAAAGGGGGATTATACACATTTGGCTTCTTACATATATTAGTAAGTTAAGAGGAGTGTTGCTTATTCATAACTAGACTCAAATTCAACTTCCTGATGTACAAATTAAGGTCTAGTAAAGTCTTATTTATTTAGGCTTTTTTGGTCGATCCAAAATTTAGCCCATTTTGGAATTGATTTGCCAATTCACTGGTTACCTGGCAGCAACTTAAGTTGGAAATTTTGAAGTCACAATGTTCATTTTGGAAAATAGTCAAATGTCCATCCACTTCAGGAATAACATAGTCTGCTGTATCATAGTTCAATTCCATCTTCTCCCTGATCACCCACTCCCTCAAAAACCAGTCCCTCGATTGTGACCATTCCAGGTACTTCTCTGGTGTGTCCAATTGTTGTTGAAATTCTACTGCCACTGATTTTTTTATCCTCTCTGATCTCCTGAGAGGTAGCCCTAAAGGGACATCATCATTGCTGGTATTTTGTTTAAAATCATTGATGTATTCATCCCCTTCCTCATGCTCATTAATAGATATATTGTTTTGGTTAACAAAGTTTTCAGCAGTTAAAGGCCAAGCAATGCAGTTGGCATGAATGGTTAGTGACTTAGAGACATTGTATAAAGAAAATTATGTTCTACAAGGGATGTTATTCAGAATAGGTTACCCAACCAGGTTTGTGGAACCCATTTTATTCGAGGTTATAAAAAAAAGAAAATTGGTCATTTTTACCCGTTATTGGGGAGGGGAACACAGGATGAGATCACCCTTGTTGAAATCTCTACTGCACAGCAGTTAGAAGCCACTAGCAACATTACATTTAAGAATGCCATGATTTTGACATACGACCCACAGTTTTATGGGATCATGGATATCCTGAGGAAAAACTGGTTTATTTTTAGAAGTAATGAAGAAATTGGTAAAAGGTTAGGCGATAAACCCATTGTGGTATATAAAAAGGATTTACGTTTTATAAATTTGTTAGAACAGAATAAAGAGGTAAAAAAATATTACAGGATTGGACAGATGAAAAAATGTGGACATTGCACACAATGCCAGTACACCATAGAAGGCAATAACATCAGTATTCCAAAATATGGAAAAGTTAGGTTGAGACAAAATTTAATTGTAGCAGTAAAAATGTTGCATATGTCGCAAAGTGTCAGGACTGTGAAGGCTATTATATAGGGAAGACCAAAAATGCCTTTAGGCAACAGATTTACCAGCATGTCTATGACATGAATAAGGGCAATTTGAACAACGCCTTGGCTAAACATTTGAATTAATTTCCTCAACATAGATTTAAGTTTATGGTTATAGAGAAAATTGAATACATTAGTAGGTGGGGGCCATTAAGTTGATATTAGAATATAAAGAGCTTATGTTGTAAGTAAGGGTCAATTCTGCCACCCCACAAGGGTTGAACGATGTGGTTTAACTCACTAGCTATTTAAAATTGAAGGCTAAATATCACATCTAAGTATGCTTCAATAACAGATGCAATTTTGGATGTACAGTATTTGTATTCACAACTAAATTTATTTTACTTTTATTTTATTTTTATTACTTGGATTGGTAGTGAAATATTATGATTTAATGAGTTTTAATAATTAGAAATTAGGGTCTATATTTATAAGTTCAAAGTCTGAAATCTTCTAATCTCATATGGTCGACTCCATATGAGCAAAGTTTTCAAACATCGAACTTAAAATGTAAACAAAGTAAAAACAAAAAACTTAACTCCTAACTGAACACTCTATGCAGGGGGGCAAGCGCCCCTGCACCCCCACCCCCTCTACTTAAATATACGAACTCCAAGATCGCACTACATTGAAGTGAAGGGAAGAATTCCCTATGGTAATCTCTGTTGAAATGTTTGATGTTTGAAAACTTCTCTTATATGATGTCGATCATATGAGATTCAAAGTTTTCAGACTTCGAACATTTAATATAGATCCAACAAGTACATTGTTTTTGATTTCTGGTTTGTTGTTTTCGTTATTATAAAATAATGAGTTATGCAATGTTATTACTAGCAATGAATAAGTAAAAGTATTAAGTAAAAAAAGCAATTGGGTCCTTTCATACTGGCAACTGAAATTGTATTTAGGTATGTTTTCAGTTTTAATGCAGTTTTTAATAGGTTGTTGCTTTTGTTAGGGTATTAACTGTGTGTTCAATGGGAAATTTAATGTCACTTTAAATACAGATTTTAGTAAGTGTTTAATTCAATTTAAAACAAGTCACATGATCCAGCTTGGCTATATAAAGTTGTGGTTTAAGAAATGATGTTATTCTGAAGAAGTCGAGTGTAAACTGATGAAAGCACTAAATAAACTGTTTGCAGTTCCAGTTCCTGCCATGTTGTGCACCACCCTTTCTGGTTTTATCAAGTTATCATGTTGATTGGTACAGTCCTAGCAATATGTGCTCTGCTGCTATTTCCCTCCAAACATACATGTTACTGCATTTCTATGGGAATATGGATGTTGAGGAGCACACATCTCAACTGTACACATTTGCACAGACTGTGCTATTTGCTTTATATTTTGGTTCCCTTTAGCATAGTATTGTGCCTTGTCTTGGAGACTAGAGGCATATCACTAAATACCACAGGTCAGATTGTAATGGCATACATTTGAGTTTCAGACTTCTTACTCTTCAGAGCCTTACTACAACTGCAAGTACCTATGACCCCCCAGTTAGTTGGACCCCCACATATACTTCAGTGGGATTTGTCACCTTGGGTACTACTGCATAGTGTGGGGAAGCCACTATAGGGCAAACATTTTCTGGTATCCTGCCTAGCTGTTAGTTGTCTGCTGCTATCCCAGTAGGCCACCCCATTCCCTTGCATGCATGCATGCATGCATGCAGCAATATCATAGAATATGCTACCAGAACATACTAATCCATTAATTTATTGTTAAGAAGACTGACTTACCTTGTGCATGTGGCAGTTGTGAGGACGGTGATTGAGGGTTGCCTATGTTGGATGCACATAGTACACTGCTTATACATGGTAAGGTACAGGTAGTGTGATGTGTATGGCATCCATTTTACTGTGTATGTGAGTCAGAGAGGTGTCAGTCCATGGGTCCATATAGTGTCAGTGTGTGTTGTATGCATTGCCTCTTTGCCAAGGCCAGAGTATACTGGGCATGCCTCCATCTGCCTATAGGAGCTGGCTCAGGGGGTTCCTCCTCCAAACTCTTATGTGCTTGTGGGGACCTTGGCAGTGGTGGGGGGCTGTGTGGCCCTCTCCCATGCTGTTCCTGCTCCAGCTGTTTCTACAGGATCATATTGTGTAGCATGGCACATATTTTGAACATGTGTGCACATGTGGTGTAGAGTACTGCAAGGCTCCACCAGATATGTCAAGGTAGAAGAGCCATGACTTGAGCATCTCAAACACACTCTCTATAATAATCCTGGTTTGTATGTGTGTGCCTCATTATGGAGTTCTTGAGTGGGTGCGTGTGGATTTTTGATGGATGTCATCATCCACGGCTCCAGTGCATAGCCAGCATCCCCACCAGATGGCCATGCATGATGTCCCCTCTTGTAAATCCCTGTTACAGCTGTGGGAAATGCCAGATGTGGGAGTTGTGATAGCTTCCATTGCTGCCAGCTCACACATTCATGATAATGCCCTGGGCATTGCACACGACCTGGCACTTAATGGAGTGAAAGCCTTTGTGGTTTAGGTAGACCCTACCCTGCTCACTGGGTAGTGCTTTGATGTGGATGTGCGTGCAGTCTATTGCACCCAGTAACTCCAGGTAGTCTGCTACATGGTGGAAGAGGTGCATATTGCTGGTCATCTCCTCACGGGTGCTGGGGAAGTAAATGTGCTCACCGGCATGTGGTAGCATGGCATCCAGGAACTGGTGGAGTACCCTGGATGCAGATGCCTGTGAGACCCCCATGATGTCCCCAGTAGGTCATTGGAAAGTACCGGTAGCTATTATTCTTAAGGCTACACATACCTTGGTATCCACTGGGATGGGTTCCCCACTGTTGGTTCCGGGTCTGAGGTGAGGCCAGCACAGCTCAATGAGTTTCTGACATTTGTCCCTATCCACCCTGTAGTGCTCTACTATCTCCAGATCATATAGCCCCTGGTAGGTTACCCTGGGTCTGAATGCTCTTCTCCTCCTCCTCAGTCTGGGGCGGTTGTCAGCATTATCCTCCTCACCACCCTCAGCCTCTATCACATACTAATGTATTAAAGCAACAGAAGCCCCTAACATTTGTTGGTTAAAATTCTCCTGAGTGTCTACATCAATGGTGCAGATATTGTGGGGAAAAAAACAGACTGACAGGTTTTTGCATAGTTTATACTGTTGTGCAGCAGATGCTGTCTGTATGATTGGATGACTATGATGCATTCCACCTGCCAGCTATGTTATTTGTACTTGATTGCTTTTATTCTGCTATTTACCATTTTTTTAAATTTTTTTCCCTTCCCATTTCCACCCATTTTAAGCCCCGAGGTGGGCAGCATAAACACATTGCCCAATTGTAAATGGTTCTGCTATTTCCTTTTTTTTAAGCACACCACGCAAACCCGTTTAGCTAAAGTAAACACTTTTAAGCAGAAATGGCCCACCCCGAACTCGAACACTCTCCTCATTTCGTGGAATAAATAAATACAGCCTCAGACTCACACCCTTGCTTAGTTGTGCATAGCTAAGCTCAAATGGAAGCTGTGGAGCTCCAATGTGCTTACACCAAGGATGACACACCCCCCTTTTCATGTCAGCTGCTTCTCCTGCTTACACCACTGCCTTATAGCTCCTATATGGTTAGGTGCAGCCAGACAGTGGCCCCCCATTTTGTGACTCAGTAAAATCTGCTCATTTGCATACCCCACTGCCTTAGTCCTTTGTTACACCACTACACTAGAGCCTTTCTCCTTAGCAACCAGTGTTACCTGTTATTGTTTTGATTCTGCATGCTCTACATTATAATGGCAAAATTCAGATTTCACTTAAAACTGTCTTTTCAAATTTTTTTTATTTTCTGCAATATCTCGTCTGCGCACCACTGCACTACGCTTAAACGGGCAAAATCAGCCCAAAAAATAAATTTTGATTTTTATAATTTTCAACTCTCTTCCATGCCAATAGCCATATTTTTGGCCATTGGCATACCTAATGATTATTACATGATTTACTTTCAGCTGTCATGCCCCCATTTTAATTTTTCCAGAAATGTACACGGTCAGGAACTGAATACATTTCTGCAATGGACACTGTTCTGGCACAGATGCCTGCCTGCTTACTGAATCACTAATTCACCTCATTTGCATGGTTTTCACCAGCAAATGAGGTAATTAGCATTATTCAATGGTGTCTGTGCCAGAATAGTGCTAGCAGGCTCGTGCATGCCCCAGGCTTGTTTACTAAATCGTTCTGCAGCTATATTTCATACAGAAGCTGCTGCACTATTCTGGCATGGAAAAAAAAAGCTTTATTGAATGCGTATCTTTCAGGCCTAACCTTTTATCTGAGGTGTTCTACAGTCTATATGCTGACAACCTGAAATTGGGTAAACTGATTACATGTATTACAGATAAGGCATGTCTGCAAAATAACATAATTGACCATTTGGGCACGAGAACAATATGCTGATAAATACATCAAAAACTAAGCTTATGAGATTTGGGAGACATAAATTGAAAGGTGAATATTTAATACAGCACACAGTGATTGAAACTGTAGACTCATTTAAGGACCAGGGTATATGGGTAGATTCAGCTATGAGTTTT
>NC_056730.1:305318326-305365826 GCF_019279795.1 Protopterus annectens | reverse complement strand
AACTCAAGGTAGAGTGATTCAGAATCATATAAAACAAGAACAAAAATATTGTGATACCTTTAGCACTGCATTCTAACGGTTGATGGAATTCAGCCACAAGAAAGATTTAAAAAATGTTGCTACAGCCATCATAAACTTATATGTGTAACAGGAGCTAATACAAGTTGCTGCTGCCAGACTTCAGCCAGGAAGGTATAGGGTGTTCAGACTACATTTGACCTACTATGGACTACATGAAATTAAAATCCTAGAGTGCTACATGGAGGGTATGGATACTTTCAATAAATTCTGGACATCTGTCACCTTACCTGAAGCCCTATGGGAATCATGGAGAACCCATCCTAGTGGAAAATAAGTTTTGTGTACCTTTAAATATACACATTACAGGGACTTTTCAGTGATCTACAGGGGACACAGTGGGGAGTTCTCAGACCTCTGTCTCAAGAATACACCACCACTTCCTCAGTGCAATGCTGAAAATGTGTGTGTGTATATTTGGTTTCCATGTACTTCAGAGGAGAAAGCTACCACTATGCAAAATTACTGCACCATGTGACCTCTCCTTCAGGTACTGGGCCAAAAGAATGCACCCACACTAAAATAAACACCCAACCTGGTGAACTGGAAAGGATGCATGTGAACAGAAAAAATATCACTCCATCAACTTTCAGGTGCTCTGTAATGCATAAGGCATTATATATACCATGTGTGTACAGGCCACCCTAGCAGTGTCCTTGACTCCCACATGTAGCACACCTGTGACCTTTACCGAAGGCTTTCAAGGAACAACTTCTCACAAGGACTTGTAGAGGGGGATGAATGGTATGCACTAACACCTTTGGTCATGACTCCTATGAGGAACCCACACAACCCCACTGAGCATGGTTGCAACACTGCACATGCACATACTAAAAGTATCATACAGCATCTATTCAGCCTGTTGAAATCATGCTTCTCTTCTCTGGGTACTTCTGGATGTGCCCTGCAATATGATTATACCACCTCTGCCAAAATACTGTGTGCCACCTTACATAATATAATATTTAGAAAACAGTTGCAGCAGGGTGCCCAAGGACATAGATCGTACTTCCCAGCACCCCAGGCAGAGCCAAACAGCACAGATGAGGAAACAGCAGATGGAAATGATCATGGAAGATGGAGGTGTGCACAATATGCCATGACACTGGCTATGAGGCCATAAATTACACATGGACTCACCACTTAATTAAAGTAAGATCTAAATACACACAAGCAGTAGCATTGATGCAAACATGTAAAACATGCTTTACTTACTCACACAATGGCTAGCTACTGTGAATATTAGACATCGACCACAGGCTGCAACATTCTCAGAAGCAGTCGAAAAAGTGAGTGTTGAACCTGCAATGAAGAGCTACTACAGTACACAAACTGAAGTAAGCACAACGATTATCTATGTAGGAATGTCATAACAATTAATGATGTATGTAGCAAATATAGACACCGACTATGATGCATTTAAATGCAGCACAAGTCTTACCTTCTTATTCATGTTGTTATCTAGTGCATGACGCATAAACAGACATGCCAAACAACCTCACAGGGGATCTCTGCACAGGTAGATGATCAAGATATCTATACAACCTTATGAGTAAAAAAGGAAATAAATTAAGAAACAAGTGACACTTGTAGTACTTCAATACAAAGAAAACTTATTTGTCTAAAACATGCATTGCTGAGCTCACTACATGCATCAGACATAAGCAGCCCAATTCAGATAACTAAACAGAGGTCAAGGCAGCCACAGCATGATCTGCACAAGGGGGTGAGCAAGCTGTACTACACAACTACTACCTACTACTACTATTACAACTACTATTAACACTAGTACTGAAGTAAAAAGACTAAACAAAAGTAAAAATTATTATGATCCCAACAATAGCATGACTTTTAACTAAATAAGTATTAGCTAGCCCACTCTGTGCTTCAGGCATAGGCAGCCCTAAATCAAGGGAGAGAACAGTCATCATCCATCATCATAGTTGTGTGTGTGTGTCTATGTGTATGTGTATGTGTGTGTGTGTGTGTGTGTGTGTGTGTGTGTGGGCAGGGCAAACCTGACACAGACAAGGTTTGTGTGAGTGTGAGAGATGAGGTCAGAGCAATTATGCACTCTCAGGGCCAGTATCACCAAATATAATGAAGTCCATTTTGAAGTGCGTTTATATGTGTGCTCGCATATGCATGTGTGTGTGTGTGTGTGTGTGTGTGTGTGTGTGTGTGTGTGTGTGTGTGTGTATGTGTGTGTGTGTATGTGTGCATGCGTCTGTGTGTGCGTGCATCTGTATGAGTGTGAGTGTGTGTGTGTGTGTGTGTGTGTGTGTGTGTGTGTGTATGTGTGTGTGTGTGTGAGGTCTTGGTCAGTGTAAGGTGTATTGTTTGTGGGTCTGCAGGGCCACAACCATAGCATTCTGGAATCCTGGACAGGTGTGAGCCATGTTTGGTAGAGACTCAAGTTCATTGTGGATGGCCTCAACCCTGTGAACTAACTCTAGCAGGAGTTGCACTGCAAGTTCCATAACCCTGGTTAAAAGTCAGAGTGCTATATGAACATGAATGATGTGTACTGGATGAGCTGTCATCATGAATATATCCAAGATCATGACCACATAGCTGACCACATCTGGGTGTGGACACATTCACAGCCGATTTAGCAGTGAATATGCTACCACTGCAGGAGAGGGACCTAGCACATCCATGTCCACATCCACCACCACCTGATGATGTTTCGGCAGACTGGTCTTGTGGATGCAGCCCTTCCCCCAGCTGATGATCCATAACAGACACTGCATTGTCTAGTGTGGCATTCATCCTGTCCAAGGAATTACACACATGGTTCATGCAGTCTAGTATGTCAGAATGTATGACTTGCAGTAGTTTATCCATTCTGATGCCCTTGTGGAACCTGCCACATATGTTTGGTGGCTATTACTCATACACCGACATCGGGGGAGGGTGGTAAGCATACCTTTTCTGACCACCTCTAATATACCTCTGTGTAGTACTTCAGCCTTACACAGGCTATGGGGGATACTGGCAGCTCTGCAACTGGAGCAACCACACTACCTTAGTCAACTGTGTGCACATCAACCTGTCATCTGTCCAATAGGTCTGTGTTATGGGTATGCAGAGGCATAATGCATGTGTCCATACAGTGGGGAGAGGATGTGGGAACCAGAGTCTCAATATCAACCATAGACTGTAGCTGTTCATCACCACAATCACTGACAGAGGCTACTGATTCTCTGACATCAAATGGAGTGAGATCTACAGTGCTGGCACCAGACAACACTGTACCTGTGAATACACCAAGAAAACAGAAAAATAAAAGAAATAGAAACATGAATAACATATAATGAATATGCCTTAAAAAAAAAGAAAAACAATCACACATGCAAATGCAAATACTTGTAAGAGAGAATAATGCATACAACTAATACCAAAAATGTAAACCCATACCATGCGCAGGTGGTCATTTTACCTCATTGCCAGATGCCTCCAGATATGCAAATTTCAGTAGACAGAGGTATCAAAAGCACAGAACCTAAAACAGTGCAATGTAAATTGTAAACCACTACCTAATTTATATATTTGAATTACATACCTGGAGTGATACTAGTGAAAATCTTCTGGTTGTCCTCCACCTGTGTCCTAACATCCAGTACCACACTCTGAAACTCTGATGAGCTGCCTGGACCCCTTACAATTGATAGGAACTCCTCCATCTCAGTGACTGGTGATTCAGTAGATGAACTGTCACCAGTAGCCCTTTGTTCCTGTGCCACAGCCTTTGCTCTGTCAGTAGCCTTTTTAATCATGTCAGTGGCCCTATATCAGACCATTTTATATTCATGGCACTTGACACCACAGTATTAACATCATCAACCACCTGTTGCCAAATACTGTCAGAAAAAGAGCTTGTCTGTGGCATGTGTATCTAGGAGCCATGTTTCATGGAGGTGGAGGGCCTATACTATAACCGCATGTTTAGCATCTGAGAAGGGAGGTTTCCATAAAGATGACTCCTTAATTTTAGATTTTGGAGTCATCCTTTTTGTGGTAAAAATATACTAAACCAAACAACACACTGGGGGAGAGAGTAATTGAAGCTATTATACTTATGAGAAACAATGTATATATATATATATATATATATATATATATATATATATATATATATATATATATATATATATATATATATAAAATTATACAGACATTCCATATCATCATGCAAAATGGTCTAAAAAGAACAATGGAGGTCATGTAATATATCATATGCATCATCCTGGGATAAAAGATATGATTATAGAACCAAACAAACTTATTTCATTATGCCTAGAAGAATATATACAGCTACCAGGCAGATGGAACAGTTGGTTAATGCAACAATAACTCACATAACTCCTACAATTCAGACACATCTGAACATCTAGAATGTTGTCTAACCACCATGAAATATAAGTAATGGATAACTGCAGTAACTAACGGTTATTATTTAAAAAACATACTTTGTCAGGATTAACAACACTCATTTGCAGATAAGTTATCAATATAAAACTACAAAGCAGTAGTTGTATGGTAGATAAGGTGTGTGTGGTAGATAACATACCTTGAAAGATTTCACACAGTTATCCTTAGTACTGCAAATTGATGATGTCGCCATCAATTTTGTTTGGCAGCACCTGATAAACAAGCTGTCTTCCCTAGTGCAATGAAAGTCCCATAGCCCCATGTCCTACTTATGTGCTGTACATTAACCCTAATGAGCACATTGAATATGTTAATTAGGTCTCAGCTCAGTATCATTCCTGAATCACTCAATCTCCTCACTCTGCTGGGCAGGTAAACAAGGCAACAGTTCCCACATGACACCTGAGTAGTACAAGTGGGTATTAAGAGTTTTGGCTAGTTAATGCCTTGTAGCTGTGACTTATTAGCAGTTCTGCTCAATCAACTTCTTGTTCAGCATCCCTGGTAATGAGAAGCACACTTACAGAAGGTGTGTCAGAGAAAAAAGACTTACTGAGAAGGCTTAAGTTATGAGTCAGTCATGAAACTTGATACACACTTTTATTAAGATTTTGTAAGAAGATGAGGTGCCTGTGCAGATGTATTGAAGATTGCAAAGTTACTGTAACATGTACAATATATAAAACTTAAAAGGAAAGGTTCATACTTATGGCAAACTAATGCAGTTATTGTACAAAGATAATACAATGAAATAATGCACACTAACTCCTAGCAGAAACTCTTGCCTTGCAGGCAACTGTTTGTAAGCTCCCATTCTTTACCATTCCTACTTCTCCAATTATCATAGACACACAAGTGCACTGTGTCATTAAAAATTACAACAGTCTGATAGCATGGATATAGTGCAGACTAAATGTAAATTTCAGAATTGCAAAGCTAAGCACACACTCCTTTTCCATGAAAATGTTTAGGTGGTACAACATATTCATCATCCCAATGTATCATTGTAATGTCATAAATGCAGTGTTCAAATCTTGTGAAGGCACATGCCATCTAATATGAAAGTTGTACTCATAATTGTAGACGTTTGCTTGTATAAATCCACATAGTTGAGAACTCATAACAATGATTTATATATAATCTTTTTTTTGGCTTTATCCTTTGTGTGACCATTGGCATTACACATCAGTCACTGTCAGAAATGCCCAGTAGGGAATGACAGTTCATATCCTATAGCAAAAACTCAAAATTTAATTTTGCATGTGGAAAGACTTAGCTATCAGTTGAGCAAATGAGAATGGTGATGGTGAGCCTTACCCCGAAGTTTGACATTACTGAATGAAAAAATACATTTGTTATGCATCTTTTTCAGTGGTTCAATGTGTTAATGAAGTACAGTCTGACTAAAAGCTCAGTTGGTGCAGGACTTAAATTCACATTAGAGATAGTTTATCTTTATGAGGCATAATACATGTGTGAACTTCTTTGTTACTTTAAGCTGAACTACGCATGTTAATGTTGCAATATAACTAAGTACTATGGTTACTAAGTATGATAATGTGACCTTTTTCACCTGTGTTGCTCACATCACCGGCTATAGTAATCACTTCTGGTGTATCTTGTGAAATAAATAGTACATGTGCAATGCCACAAGGTAAAGAACATATCAAGATAATGAATAGCAACATAACTTTCAAAACTTGTTTGAGTATTGCTTCAGTGGCATATATGTGTAACGATCACTGTAATGGTATATGCTGTGGAACATCCCATGGCCCTGTCCTCAATATTTGTTATTACATAAATAGATAATGATGTCATTTGAAACAATAGCTCATCACATGTTCCACACTTGTATTGTTTCTTATTCTTTTGCATGACAGTTGTCATGGGATATTGTCACTAACCAGGACTGACTGCAGAGAAGTGACATGTCAAGTTCTATGGTAAAATCTCAGAAAATACTTTGTTGTCAGTTGTGGAAATAAGCTTGGCTTTGGCACACATCTGTTACCATTGAACATATTGCAAAAATGAATGTAATGAGACATTTCTTTCTGCAGAAAAACATATTTGACTAAAAGTATTACTCCAATAAAGGAACAGCATATAGTGCACACATTACAGAATTGTCATAAGTAGGTATAGGTCCACTTATGTACAAATGTTTATTTCTCAGCTTACCTCCATAGGATACCAGCTCCACTGTGGCATTAGCAGCCAATTGACAGAGTTAAGAAATTCCTTTTCCTTTAGGTCTTGGGTTCATTTCCAAGGTGGTATCACTCATAGTTCATAACTTTTTATATGCTACCAAACCACTGCTTACTACTCAACAAAATTTTCACAAGGGCAGCACAGAATGACAACATCATGGAGATTATGTCATATTTGTGTGTGACATTGTTCACATTATGAATGATAAGGTCACTGTGGAGCATATATATATATATATATATATATATATATATATATATATATATATATATATATATTCTGATCATGTCACATTGCCAACTCTTACTGTCACGTGTCTCACCTAAACACAACACTGAAGCTTTATGACAAACATTCAGTTTTAGACCATTTCTGGGCTCTCTGGCATGCAAATGTGTTTGCCTAGCTTGTTTGCCATTGCACACTGGCAGGTGCATATAAGATCTAAATTGGGCACTGATTCTCTGGCATTTTTTCTAGAGGTCTTGAGAACACGACAGGCAATTCTGAGGTTAGTATACGACTTAGAGCACAGAGGTAGTGTCAGGAAGAGTCCAAAAATTTTTATAAGAGTTCTTGTTAAATATAACAGCCAGCTTTCTACAGGGTGGAGATACTACTCTCAGTACAAGACTGAGGCTTAGAATGGCTTAGCCATGCCTGTCAGCAGTGCAACTGCCATCTCACATGGGTGGGCAATGCCATCACCATTATAGTGACTTAAAAAAGTGAAAAGGGGACCTCCTTATAGGTTCATAGGTTGGTACTAGGCTATCAGCCCTAGGGCCTATACAAGCCTAGCCATAATAATTCCCTGGCTATTTTTTCCCACACTATTTACTTCCCTGGACCCCTGTCTAGCAGGGTGACTGACGTGATCCCCGGGGTGAATTTCCTTTCTCCCATCCAATCGTCAAGGTTCCTTTTGAAGAGGACCAAAGAGGCACTCTGCTTGACATGTATGGACAGTCTATTCCATAGCCTGGGGAGTCTCTGGGTCAGGAACCTATCCTCTAGCATGTTTTGTTTATTGTGATGACAAGGTTTAGATCCCTGGAGCGTGTGGCTCTGAGGGATTGGGATTTCATTAAGTGTAGCATGTCCAACAGCTCTGGGTTTGACATAGCCTTGTATGTTAAGCAGAGATCGCCTCTGAGTAGACGATATGCAACAGAGTATAGCTGGAGTTTTTAGGGCAGTCAGCATAGGGCATCTGCTTTAGGCTTGTGATTCTTTTAGTGAAGTATTTCTGCTGCCTTTCCAGTTGTTGCAGATCTCTTGAGAGGTACATACCAAACGGGGAGTTGTATTCTATAATGGGTCTAATGAGGGATGAGTACAGTGGGACAATGACCTCTTTTTTCTGGATGAAAAGCCTTAAGTGATGAGGTGTGCCACATAGAAGGATTTCCTGACTGTTGTGGTGATGTGGTTATCGAAGGTGAGACCACTGTCCACCTGTGTCCCTAAGTCTCTTATCACACTTTTGGTGTTTAGTGTACTGCCACCTATATGGTAATTCATGGATACATGTTTTTTCCCAAAGGGGATAACTATACATTTCTTGGCATTGAGCTTGAGCCCATGGCTCTGGCACCAAGCATCTGTTTCTGTAAGATCCTTTTTTAGAGTATCCACATCACAGGTTGCCAATGTCTTTGTTTATAAGTTCCATGATAATACGCTCCATGGCCTTGCAGATAAGGCTTGCCAGACTGATGGGACGGTAGTTTCTGGGATCCAAGGTGGATCCCCCCTTGTGGAGTGGGATAACTGTAGCTCTGCGCCACTCAGTGGGCATGAAACCTGAGGTGAGGCTATGATTAAACCTGACACTTAGGTGAGGTGCCAGTTCCTATTTTAGTTCATGTAGTACACAGCCCGGGATGTCATCTGGTCCCATGGAGGCTGTATTCTTAGCTTTGGAGAGTGCGTTTTTTACCTGTGTGGCCGTTATTACCAGAATTTGGCAATCTTCCGGTATTGAGATGGGCCATTTAGGGGATGAGAGGGGGGGTGAAGTTGGCACTGAATCGATCTGCCAGGATATTGGCAATATCCTTGGGATCAGTATATTTAATGCCATTCTGTTTTAGCTCAGAGCAGATCTGAGCATTGCCATTTAGATTCTTGACATAGTTATAGAATGCCTTGTGGTTGTCTTTGGAATCTTTGGCAATTTTATTTTCATATCTAGCTTTGGAGGATTTTATGAGGGATCTCAGTTTCTTACTGAGGCTGGTAAGAGAGTTTTTTGCATCCTGGGATTTTCCTCTTTTCTGCAACAGTTTCTTCCTTTTGTTGTAAAGTTTGTTTATGGCAGGGGACCACCAGATCGGCTTCCTTTTTTTGGATGAGAACATCTTGGTTCTATTTGGGATGGCACAATTCATGCATGAATGGATGTGCTCGTACAGTGCCTTAGTGTAGGATTCAGCAGTTGAACTTTCAGTTCCCGTCTGAATGGGTGTCATGAAGTTTGTCACTTCTGACTTGAGTAGCATGAAGTTGGCTTTGGAGAAGTTTTTTTTTTGGAGGTTTCCTTACTGGGGGGTGGGGGTGGGATGTGGATTTTAAGGGTGATTAGCTTATGGTCAGACCTGACTAACAAGGGGGTGACCATAGGTGTGGAGCATCGATATCCCATGCTGGTAATGAACAGGTCTAGGATATTGGAGCCCTTGGTGGGACTATGGATTAGTTGATCCAGGGCATTGGAATTTATGAATTCCAAGAACCGTTGGGCAAAGGTGTTGGTACATGAGTAGTTTTCCCAGTTAATGGCAGGGTAGTTAAAATCACCCAGTATTAGGGTGTTTTATTCTATTTTTATATTTTCCAGTATGTTTAGAAAGGTGTAGTGAGAATCTTGGGTATGGTGGGGGATCTGTAGCAAGCTACAATTTGGATTGCAGTCTTACCTAGTGTTAGTTGCACCTGGAGAATTTCAGACGCATTGTGTTGGGCAACTAGCCTGGTGGTGTGAATATCCTTGGTGAATATTGACACTCCTCCACCTTTAGTGTTTCGGTCCTGGTTTGGTGGCTGAAATGTGTGGTAAGAGTTGCTGCCTGGTATTGCAGGGGTGCTGTCTGGAGCCTTGAAACTGGTCTCAGTTACTGCACAGATATCGATGTTCTCCATTTTTAGGAGTGCCTCGAGAGAGTGCATTTTGAGGTTTAGACTTCTAGCATTGAGTAGCATTACCTTCAGATTTTGCATGCTTGTACCTGTTATGGTGGTGGTTTTGTCTTTTGAATTTTGCCTAAAAAAGGCACTATAGGGGTGGCAAGAGCCTTAGCCAGTAACCTGAATCCCAGGGGTGACAGGTGCAGACCATCTCTGGCAAAGCATTGTGGTCTGTCAATCATATCATCCCAGGCAGACAGATACTGGATCCCCTTTGAATGACACCAGAAGCTTAGCCAATTGTTGAAGTCAATCATTTTGTCCTTATATTGTGGTATCATTCTGGGTGAAGGCAGGATGCTACTCAGGGCTAGGGTCATACCTGCCTGGGCCACATGATCCGAGAGCTCTTCTATGTCTCTTTTCATGTAGTCCAGGGAGGTACGTCTCAAGTTATTCACTCCAACATGGACAATGACAGAGTCATATATGTACTTGTTGTGGAGTGACTTGAGTGCATGCATTATGTGGCAGATCCTGGCACCCAACAGGCAGCTGACTGTAATTTTCTTCTTGTTCAACCTGGTGAGAGGGACATCAGTGTGCTGGACTATAGAGTCACCTATGACTAAAGTGTTAGGTACATTGTCTTGCCTTAGGGGCTGTTGCTGGGTGGCACACTGGTGTTGTGAACTATGTGACACTTTGGCTGTGATTGGTGTTTGTTTGCGTTTCAGCTTCAGAGGTCCTTGTTGCTTGGGCAGGTTACAGTTAAGGGCCTCTGCATATGAGGATTTAGTGTTGCTATATGTGGGTGTTGGTGGTGTGGGTTTAGAAGTGCTATGTGTTGCTTGAGGTGTAGTGTGGGTGTTAACCTTCTCCTCTTGACTGTCTATCACAATCTTGGTTGGAGAGTGCTTTGCTTCCATTTTGGCTATGTAACTGCATCTCTCACAGGTTGTAGTATTGGGTGGTATGAGGAGAGGGTTGTCACACATTCTCCCTGATATGACTATCAAGATTTCCCAATCTCCTCATAAAAATGTAATATTAGCTTGTATAGAAGTGGATAGCTATGATGCTGTCCAACCATGATCCTACACATTCCTTAATTAGTCCAAACTTTTACATTCTCTCCATTTTCACCACTGTCCTATCAACCCCCTTATACACATTACAGCTGGTCAATAAATAGATTCCTACACCAACATATGGCCAAAAATGTCCCATAAATAAAAATGTCTATTTCTGTACTCAAAATGTACATGATGCTTGGCATTGAGCAGCACTGCTGCCCATACTTCAGTAACAGAAACTGCCACTCATATTCTATAGCAAAAATGGGTAAGAGTTTTCCTTTGGCTGCATTCATATGGTGTCCCTTGTGCTACTGTGCTTAGCCCTGATGCACAGCAGTAAGCAATGCTGATATGAATATGAGGTGACAGTTATTATTGTATATATAACAAGCTTAAGGGTTTAATGTACACCTGATGGGATGTTTCAGTTATCACTACTGTTATGATATCTGATCCACACCTGTCCCATCTTCATACATTTTCTGTGGTCCCTTCAACTATGTGATTTCTGCTAACTGAAAGGTGGCATCTTCTGTGGTGTGCTGAACTACTGCATTTGTCAAAAGAACAATGAGAGATGCTGGAAAATGTTTGAATGCAGCACTGCATATAAATTTAGATTTTTTTACACAATCTTACCTTGCGAAAAAGTGGATAGATATGTTATTCTCCCACCACCATTCTGCTTATTCCTTAGTTACTGTACCAATGTCTTACCCTAAGCTTATACCCTATTTTCATCACTTTCCTGAAAACCCCATTTCATATTCTTCATCTTGCCAAAAATATAAATGCATACCACCCACATGGCCTGTAATGGCCTATGAATATTGAAATGGCATGTGTTAGTTGTATAGGCTTTATTGGCTTATTGTATCTCTAATATGTGTAGTACATTGTAATGCAGTTGCTCTACTTCTGGATGATAGTATAGCAGTATCTCAAATTTCTCTTCAACATGTATTCAATTGAACCAGTACAATTGCAAACCTATTTTCAGGCCGGTATTAATGAGTGCATTGTATATGTTTAGCATGCGTACTTTTTTTAATTACCTTGCTCATTTTATACACAACTCACAATATACAAAAACACAACATTTTCCTCCAATGATTTGGAGATTAATAGTCAAGACTGCATGGGTGGTACTCCATGGTATGACATATGTCATTATCTCCCTACATCTACCTGTTAAATACACCTTATTGTTACTCAAATATCTTGTGAGTTGTGATCAACACAGTGATGTCATCTGTCTGATAAACCAAATTTTTCATTCCCCCAAACATATGTTGTGTACCCTACAAATATGTGCTGTTTGACACTTGCATCAAGACTTCTCCAGTGGCATCAGCAGTTAATACACAGTTATAGAAACTGTGGAATTAGAAGGTCAGTGTGTAAATCCAGCAATACGTAATTTGTATGAGTAAGTCAGCAGGTACTTACCTAGGTATAATCAACAGATCAGGCAGAGGGACCCTCCAACTCTTATAATCACTTTTAGGGAGAGCATATGCATTACAACACACATCTCAAGTGACCTTTTAAATGTGTGCTGTTGGACACTTGTTGCACGATTTCTCCTGTGGTAGCAACAATTTAATGAAAAGGTCTAGAGATTGTAGACTTAGATAGGCAGGTGTTGAGATCCATCAATGTGTAACCACTATGTGTCTAACACAATATTGACAGGGAGGGGTAACATAATTAACTGATGTAATGTGTCTAATTTAATCTAGTGATAATTAAATGACTACAGGATTTTGATCTCTCGATCCCTTTTGGGGAAAAATATCCATCCAGACACACTTCTGATGCTATTCTTTTGAGTGTATGATTTCCAACAATTATGATATGACTACTTTTATGGCATCAACTATTAACACATAGCTGTAGACAACATGGACAGATATTCATATCCATCAGTGTACAACTACTGCAAGTGTCCAACAAAATATTGATAGAAAGGACTGACTTAATCAACCAATGTGGTGTGTATAATTCACCCTAGTGGTAACAGTTAAACGGCAACAGGATTTTGATTCCTCAAAATCCCTTAGACAGAAAAAATATCCATTCATACACACAGCTCATGGTATCCCTTGAAGTGTATGATTTCTAACAATTTTCAAATTACTTTTTTGTTGTGTCAGAGGTTAATACACAGTTCTAAAGAATGTGAGTTAGATAGGCAGGTGCTCAGTTCTGGCAAAGTGTAACTACTGTGAGTGTGTAAGAGAGAACTGGCTGGCAGAAGTGGCTTAAACAAGAGATCTTATGTGTGCAATTCTATGTGGAAACATTTTCAGTGTGAGAGAGAACCCAAGTTTTATGCTCTCTTTTATGGAAACCATTTGCATTCCAATACACATCTGAAATTATCCCTTCAAGTGTGTCTTTTGTGCCAACTGTGATATGTTTTTTTTTTCCTGTGGCATCAGTGTTTGATATGCAGTTTTAGAAAATGTAGACTTAGGCAGGGATTCAAATCTAATAATGTGTAAGTAAATAATCTTCTTCTTCTTTCGGCTTTTCCCGGTTAGGGGTCTCCACAGTGGGTCACCTGTCCGCTCATGATTGGCAGTGGAGTTTTACGGTGTCGAGTTGCCAGCCCGGCACCCAACCTTCCACAGAAGGCACTCACATGCATGCACTCATGCCTAGGGCCAATTTAGAGTGTCTTTAATGTGTAAGTAAATAATAACATATATGAATGTACATTAGCACAGGGTAATATTTTCAAACATATATTTTTTTAAATAATCCCATATGTATTCAAATGCTATGCTCAAGATATTCCTTATAATGTTTGCTGTCTAACCATTGTGATAGGAATTCTTCTGTGGTGTCAGCAGTTACTATGAAGCTTAAAGACTGTAGATTTTGGTGGATATGTGATTGAATCCTATTGATATATTACCAAATGCTGACAATTGACAGCAGGCATGACTGGCTTACTCAACAAGAATGTTTTATGTACAGTTCCCATATTGCTAACATTTGCAATCATAGTACTGTCTTTTGAGAGAAACCATATGTATTTTAATACAACACTCAAGCTGACACATCTACTGTGTGATTGCTGACAACTGTACCATGACTAATTTTGTGGCACCATCAGTTAGTGTTCAGGTACAGAGACTGTGTAAGTTACACAAAGAGGTGTTTGAATCCAGAACTGTCTATGAGGTATGCTGGGCATTGAGAGCCAGGTATTACTATATATTGCACAATGCTCGATTCAATAGTTATTTTCCAAAATGCTATGAAAAGTCTTTCAGATGAATCATATGTCATTAGTGTGTTACCTATGTATGAATGGCAGTGGAAGGTAATGCACACATATTGCAATCCATGCATAAGTACACATGGTTTCTGATCCTATCATATAATACTTTGAAACAATGCATGCAGCAGTTGTTCATACACAATAATGAAACAATACATATGTGTTGTGGTTACTTCTCCTAGGAGGTAACTTTCAGAGTAGTCTTGCTATCACACTTTTAATCATGCCCATATTCATATACAACATGTGTCCCATTGTTAATTAACTGCTTCCACATGACTTGTTTCTGGCAGGATTTCCATATTACTACAATTTTCCTGACATATTCCACATCACTTATGCACCTTCAGCTCACCTGTTATTGATTACACATTTATGCAGAATAATTTGTTTTGATCAACATGATATTTCTGTGGTGTGTGTGTGTGTGTGTGTGTGTGTGTGTGTGTGTGTGTGTGTGTGTGTGTGTGTGTGTGTGTGTGTGTGTGTGTGTGTGTGTGTGCGTGTGTGTGTGTGCATGTGTGTGTGCATGTGTGTGTGTGCATGTGCGTGCGTGTGCGTGTGGCATATCCTTATCTTAATGTGAATGCAAATGCCAGTGATGTTTCACATGTCCATTAATGCAGTCAGTGCTATGTACAGCAGTATAAGCCTTGCTTGTCCACTTGTTGGTAAGCTTCCTCGTGCTATTATGTATTCTTAATTGAACGAATTGTTATTTTACCATGCACACACGCTCGCTTCTTGGCATCATTTTTATTTGTAAATACTCTTTTGTTTACATCATATACATATGCATAGGTTAAGCTCTGCCTTACCTCAATGTGGCCATGAACCTGTGTTGTGGATATGATCTGAAGCTGCTTGTCATATCATGTACCTTGGCTTCTAGCATATTTGATTATCAATACTGCCTGTCATGCAAAGACGGTAGATCATGTTAGTTCCAGCTTGATGTGTACATGAATCTAATGAATCCCTGGGTATGTTTTTGGCTGTCTATATTTTCTTGCACATACCTTGTATTATTAAAAGGTGTTTCTCACATTTACCTTGTATTAATAAAATATGCTCTATATTAATGAAGAAGATATTCTAGCAGAGGATCCAAGTAATTAATTTTGATGGATATTAAGGCTCACAGCTGACAATGTAATGGGTCTATATAAAGTAATTAATTCTAGATACCATTTATGTTTACATATCACATCTGATTGCTTTAGATTCTAGGACTTACAGTAGTGTGTTTCTGATTTATCCCAGAGGTGTCATTAACTCCTCAAAAGACATCCGTATTTTAGGGGCCACACCGCTAACAATTAATGATGTGTGGCCAATGAACTAAAGCACAATGACAATCAGTGTAGCATCATATTCTTTGTAAGCAAGAGCACCTCCAGCAGTTACTAGATAAATGACTCCCTTGTGAAGACTGGTAGAGAAGGGGTGAAGGCTGCCAGCCTAGTCAAATAGAATTTGATACATAATTCTATCATTTGTAAAAAGAAATGCAAAATAAAGGCTTGTTTCTTAAATGAAAGAAAACACTGTAGAATGTGAACTTCAAGATTGTAGCAACATTGTCATCTGCTGTAAGGAAAACTAAGCCAAGCATTTCACATCTGTTCTTTTGAAATTAAAATTATGTCTTGCACACCCTTTTGATCTAGATAGTGGTGCCAAAGAGGCTAGCTGGACACATTATCTCTATTGTTTTAACTTATGGAATAATTACTAGAGTGTATATGTAAAATGTCTTTTATTGTTGTAGTTTCCTGAGCAGGTGTTAGATTGTTAAATAATGTAACCTGTTGGCCTGGGAACTCCAGACTAAGTGTCAAAATGATGTACTGTGTATACTGGGAAAACCTAAGTGTCAAAATAATGTAATTTGGGAGGGCCCAGCAAAAATGTTTGAGTGAGTTTAAAAACTATTGTTGAGAGAGAGAGAGAGAGACTGTAAGCATTTTGATCTTGATATCCAACTCTCAGCACTGCCTTGCTCTATGAAAGTAAGTTACTTTAGAAGTATGTTTTCTTGTAGAAATAGCTAGGACTATAAAGATTAGACTTAATTGTTTTTCTGTTATATCAGAACTTTCCTACTGTATTGTTTTAAGTTTCTGTGTGATCTCTGAACTTATGGATAGCACTGTGGTGTAGTAGTATTGCCTTGTGTTTTTAATTATTTATTATTAAATATTTTAAAAACCTTTTACCTGTGGCTGGTTTGTGTAGAGTTAAGTTAAGCTCTAGAGTACATTGCATATTTACAGAGTTTATTGTACAAAGCCACTCTAATAAGCCTTAGACTGATTAGTCACACTTACCAATTGGATGATAATAATATTGCACAGTAATAATTGGACACCCTTTTAAAGGCCTTTGGGTAGCTGATAAGTATTAGCTGGTGGTGGCAGTAATTACTACCATATAGTCTGGGTAAAGGGGCACAGCTGGAGAATCTGAGTGTCTGTGAAGTTGTATAAATACTTATCTCATGGTGTGTGTGGTGTGTCAGCTTGCTGGGCAGGGACACAAAGCACTGATTGGACAGAGAGGGTACTGGAGGTTAGCTTACCAGCTAGGCTGGGATATGGACCCTATAGCTGTGCCAGTAGGGAGTCTTATTGGAGACCTGGAGAGCAAGGGAGCAACCAGAACCAGACTGACTGTGATCTCTGTGTGCACTTAAGGGAAATTGTACTTTAATGTGTGTATTTGTTATCCTTTCCTATTATATGAGACACCCTCCCTGGTGTTAGTGGTGAGGATTGAGGCTCCTTGATTGCTGGGCCAGGGCATGGCTGTCACATTGTGGTTTGCAGTGGTGGTATCCACTTTGCATACTAACAGTGGTGTGGGTAGAGTGAATCCTGTAGCTTATGTACAGTGATCGCTGAAGGTGTTTTGTACTCTAAAACAACCATGCAGTGAATACTCAGAGTTCAGATCACAATTGTTTTATTTCTTTTGTTAGCTTAGTTAGTCAGGGTGAGCAGGCAGCATGTCAGCAGAGGAGTATGGAAAGCTGAAAAGGAGCCAGCTGGTGGAGATGTGCCAGGCTAGGGGACTGGTGCACTGAAACCTGACTAAGGCAGACCTGATTGCAGCCATGGTTACAGCTGCATAAGAAAACAGCATCCAGGATGACAATCAGACTGGCAGTGGAGATAGAATATCCTCAGAGAATGGACAGCTCAGCCTTTCTGCAGTGGACTTAAAAATCCAGCTGAAGCTAAAGAGACTAGAGTTGGAGGCCAGGCGATTGGAGATAGAAGCCAAAAATAAAGGAGTGTCAGAGGAAGCATGAGAGGGAAATGCTGACTCTTTGCCAGTGTCATGGATGTAATGGGGAAGGGAGTAACTGGACCCCAGAAGCACAACAGGTCAGAAAATTTCTTCTGCAATTTAAAGAGGGGGATAATTTTGATAGTTTTATTCATATGTTTTAAAGGGTATGCAAACAGTATAGTGTTGACCAAAGGCTCTGGGTACAGTTCCTGACCCCCTTACTCCATGGGAAAGCTGCAACTTGTATATCACAAATGCCTGACTCTGTCTGTTTTGATTATACTGCTGTAAAAATGTCTTTTAGAATGTTTTAAGCTAACATCTGAAATGTATAGGAAAAAGTTTTGTGAGCATAGTCACAAGGCAGATGAAAATGTATGTGAATATGTTGCTGAGTTGAGCAGTTATTTTCATAGCTGGGTGAGTGGATGTCAAGTCAGCACTTTTGAAAAGATGGCAGACCTTTTGGTGAGGGAACAAGCCCTTAGCACTTTGCCTGAGGACACGAGGATCTGGTTAGCTGATAGACAATGTGCTACTTCAGATGAGTTGGGGAAGAAGGGAGACCTATACCTGGCAAGCATGGCAGCCCTGCACAGGAAGGGGACTGCCAGTACTGCTCATGGGTCAAAAGGAACCCATGGTGGGCAGCAGAAACTGCCCCAACAGAATCTGCCAGTAGCAGGGGAAGCCACTAGTCCAGGTACACATCCAAGAGCTAGAGTTAAATGTTTTGAGTGCAACCAGTGGGGCCATGTGGCATACAGATGTCTACAGAGGCAAGGTGGGGAAGCAAAGGTGAGAGAGCCAGTAAGTGGGAAAGACAAAATGCCAATTGTAGGTTGTCTTGAGACAACAGAGGTATGGAACTACCATCCTGCAGATGTCCTGAGAGGGAAGGATTTGGATGAGTCAGTACCATGTACTTATGCAGTTACATGCAGTGAGGCTAGGAGACAAGCATGTGGGTCTGGTAGCTCGGGGGAGACCAAGACAGACTGCATGCTTGCAGCCAGGACTGTTGAGGTGGTTACTTCAGGGAGGGAGATACTTTGTAGCAGTGAGACTGAAGGTGAGCCACATCTGCTTGTGGGTACTGATGTTCCCTTGGACAGGGTAACTGCAAAGGTAGAGGTAAGTAGTAGTACCCAGGTTGACAGTGAGGCACCACTGTCAGAGGATGCCAGACTTCCTATGGAAGGGAAGCTAGGAAGGGTTATAAGGAGAGAGTTGAGACAGGCTCAGCTCTCAGACCCTACACTGCAAGGCCTGAGACAGGTAGCTGGGGAGGCACCTGATTCTCAAGGGAAGGGGGAGTCTGTATACTGGGACAAAGGGTTACTATACAGAGAGTGGACCCCTGAGGGAGGGCTAGAAGGTGTTCCTCCATGAAAACAATGCTCATATTTAGGCAACAAAATTAAACCCTGAGAAGCTTCAAGAATGACAGCCTTTCCATCACTCATCTACTCTTCAAAACTGCTACTGGGAAAAGAACATTGTTTAGAATAGAATAAGATAAAATTAGAAGAAGGGCAAAGCTGAAAAGACTGAGGAGTCTATGGAATAATTTTAGGAAGTATGGAGTAGGTAGTTGAGGAAGGGATGTGTTGGATTGTGTGAAGTGTTCTGTCATACTTATGAGCTGCTCCATGATTTGACCCAACAGATCTTGATTAGACTCTTTCAGCTTTAGGTGATGCATCTTGACTTCATTACAATGTGTGCAATACCTCAGAATGTGTCATGTAGAACTCTGATATGCTTCACCCCAAAAAAAGGTATGCTACTGTGTCAGGCACTCATCAACTGCATTAGTGCATGTTTACCTATAGGTCCCACATGCCCACCATTGCACTCTGGCAGTGACTTGTCCTAACACACAGCTATGTGCCTGCTACCATCCCCATCTGGGATATGCACTGCAGTGACTACAAAAGTGTTGTTCCCCATCTGCATCTTCATCCTGTCAGGAAGTCTTGGATGCATTGTCCTATTATATCCCTCCAACATCAATAGGTAAAAGGCTGTCACCTACTGATTAAATAACTTGGTTAGCAGAGATGGCAAACATATTCTCCCCCTAACTTAGATGTGTGTGGGTGATACTCACCTGTGTTTTAGGTTCATAATATGCTTTGGCACATTGCAACGGAGACTAGCTATAGATCGCTTCAAGGAAATGCTTATACTCTCAGACGTGTCAATGATATAGGTAACGATCACACCATCAGATGTCCTAGCAAAGATGTAAAAGTGAAAGCAAACCATTATACATTATCAGCTACATTTTTAGCCAAATTGCAAGAGTTGTCATTAAAGGTAAAAAAGTTGCTAAAGTACAATTGCAAAAGAAACTAATATTGCATTCAGCAACTGCTGTTTTCACTCCATATAGTCCTGTAAATGCATGACATGAACTATAGGTTCTTGTAAGACATAAGCAAGAATATCTAGCTGATAGGCTAACAATGTAGATGGTTAGGAGTTGAGACTTAGGGACTGGCATAATGGTTAAGGTGTTTACCTCACAAGCAAAAGGTACAGAATTAGATTTTCACTTTTGAGGGAAATTGGCTATGCTTAAAATGGCTCACAAGGGCAGCTAACCTAGTACTTACTTATGAGTCAGATATTACTATGCACATATCCAGAACCTCATCTTCCTTGTTATGAACAGATCCAGGGTCATGCTCTATAGCACATGTATGCATAGACAGTTTCTAGAATATGCATACAGTACATTATCTGCTGCAATGAGACCAACTCAATATGCTGTATCTAAAACACAATGAACAAATACTGACAAGTGCAGATCACACTTTGACCTTATGAATTTTACACAAGATCCTGCAAGAATGATTATGCTGACACAGTGAAACAAGAAAGGCCTCAGCATCTGATAGAACACATGTGGTGGTTTCCCACAAGTGGCCTGCTGTGCAACATCAGTTTTTCTTTGCTATCACCATGAATACTCATGCTTGTCACTTGGTTCTTATTAAAATATTATCACTTAAAATATCAAGTGCAAATGCAGGAGAAGAGAACATCTCAAACATCACTCTTCTCCTTAAAACTTATTTTTTTCACAGGACAAGCACCCAACACACCATGATGCAGAAGGAAGCCGCTAACACGCACTCGAATGTATAAATACTAATTTTGATATTGCCATACCTTGGAGAAAAGGGAATATTCAGAGAAATGACCATCTCAGACATATGAAACTCCATTTTTTCAGCCATTCAGTCTCTGTCTTTAGAGACCCACTATAGTGGTCCTAACATTTCAATTGGTTACTATGTTTGTGACATATCAGTAACAATGTTGTGTACCCATGACCACTGACATTATTTACCATGTGGACAATGCTCACCCAGAATCTATCTGGACACGCTGTATACCACATCTGATCACTGGCAGGCAATAATGTGATAGGGCTTTGAACAAAATTTATTTCATGGTTTTAAAGAAACTGCAACACCTCTTCCATTGTAACACAGTCTATATGTGATTAGACATTAACTAAATGTATGTCTGGATCTTTGACAATTTTTTTTAAAGGATTTTTTGAAGTGTCAGTGAAATCTAATGACATTCAATGAATAACTTATTTTCTAATGTTTTTGTGGAATGTTTAACTCAATTTCAGTGACATTTATATAAATCTTGCCTTTGTGTTTAAATTGGTTCAGGGTTTGTCTTAATTTTGGTGTAGTATTTGCATTTTCAAATAGTAGCAGTGCAATTGGATGGTTTGCCTTTTCTCCACAGTTGTACAGAGTGATTATATTTAGGCAAGGAATTGACAAAGGGAGATCTTGGGGCCTTGTCCCACTGAAATAAATGAACAAGTGGAGGCGGAGCCTAGATGGCTAACTGAGAGCAGTGCATTTTGAGATCTCCATAAACTAGTATAATAATATAGGAAAAGTTTATTATTTCAAGTTTAAAATATCAGAAATCTATAGATAAACTACTAAACTACATAAATATCAATTTTGGTTGAGATATACAAAAATTGTCCTGTCACGTAACTTGGAGATATATTGAGTCACTGAATATGAACAACTCGAGGAATTCTCATCCAGATGCTGCTTTGAAAAAAGAACTGCAACTATCTTTGAAGATAAATGACTTAAAAAAACTCAAATTAAATTCTCAAAAACAGACTGATACTCTTAAGGAACTATTACAGCAACACCATACAAAAATAACAAAAATAGAGACTTCTCTAAATGACATTGAAGGGAGACTCAAAGAGGAAGAGTTCAAAAAAGAATTTCTGCTTACACAGAATGCATGGCTGCTTAACAAAATAGATGACTTAGAAAACAGGGAAAGAAGAAAGAACATAAGGATCTTTGGTCTGCCTGAAATCACTGAAGGAGAAGACATTATTTCATTCTTAACAACATGGATTCCTGAATTTTTAGACATGAAAGAGGGACTTTCATTTGGGATTGAAAGGACACATAGATCACTGAGGAAACCTGCTTCTAACTCAACAAACACTCCACTTAGATCCATAGTTATAAAATTTCTTTCATTTCTGGACAAGGAACTATTTTTAAAATCTGCTTGGAGAAAATCACCCTTAAAATACAATCAAAGCCTGATAAGGTTTGACAATAATTATTCTTCCAGAATAGTAGAACAGAGGAAAAATGTCTGGCCAGTAATAAAAGTGTTGAAACAAAACAACATTAAAGCACAGCTGGGCTTTCCAGCCAAGATAAAAATACTTTTTGCCAATGAGATAAGAACCTTTAATGACTTAAAGAAGCTACTATATTTATCAAAAACAACAACATAGTGTCTATCCCAGAGGAAATGGGAAAGATGGCCCCTACTCTTAAAAGAATGAAAGAAACAAATCCTTGGACGGATGCTAGAAAGAAGAAACAAAAAAACCCTGATTCCAAGATAGCTGTCCCCAAAAAATAAACAACTACATCTCTCAAAGTATCAACTGATATGGTACATCACTTGTCATCTGTTTTTATTTTTTAAAAAAAGGAGAGTTTCTTAAACAACTGAGAAACAGTACTGATTTATTCAGAATGTTCAAAGAGTCCAGTAATTCTTCACAAACAAAGGTAAGTCAAGATAGGTTACTATTTACGGTCTGCGTCCTAGATGAACTCCAAGAAGAGCTAAACCCAAACATAAAACTACTGTTCAATCTCAGCCTTACTACAGGATATGTACCCAAAGAGTGGCACACAGCAACAGTGGTCCCTCTCCACAAAGGTGGTGCCTCAACGGATCCTGGAAACTATTGCCCCATAAGCCTGACTAGCTTGGTCTGCAAAGCTATGGAAAGGATCATCATGGATCTCATAAATAAAGATATTGGGGACCTACAGACACTGGATCCTACCCAGTTCAGCTTTGTTAAGGGCAGATCCTCCCTCTTAAACCTGGTCAATTTCTTTGAAACAGTCACCAAGGCCATTGACAAGGGGAAGGTGGTCCACACATCCTACCTGGACCTCGCAAAAGCCTTTGATACAATACCCCATGTGGACATTATAGATAAGCTCACCAGCTTAAATATAAACCCCTATGTCACTAGATGGGTTACAAACTGGCTCAAGGACAGAACCCACATGGTTAGAATTGCTGGAGCCATGTCAGACTCCAAACCATTTACAAGTGACGTCCCACAAGTCTCAGTCCTGGGACCTCTCTTGTTCGGTATATATTTCTCGGAGGTACAGGCCAACAGGGAAGGACTGTGGCTGACCAAGTTCACAGATGACTGCAAACTAGGTGCCATAATCGACTCTCCAGCCGACACAAGCATCCTACAAAAGGGCCTCATAGAAACAGACAACTGGTGCCAGAGCCATGGCCTCAAGCCAAACGCCAAAAAGTGTATAGTCATCCCCTTTGGCAAAAACAAAGAGCCCACAAATTACCACATAGGTGGTAATCCATTAAGTACAGAAGAAGTAATTAGGGACCTGGGGACCCAAGATGATAGCAAGCTCTTATTTGAAAACCACGTGGCCAAAGTGGTTAGAAAAACATTTTATATAGCTCACCTAATCATGAAGGGATTCACATCTAGATCAGGGGAGGTCATCGTGCCTCTTTACTCATCCCTCATCAGGCCCATAATTGAGTACAATGACCCTTTTGGGATGTACCTTACCAGACACTTGCAGCAACTGGAAAGACCCCAAAAGTACCTCACCAAGAGGATCAAAGGGCTCAAATAGATGCCATATGCTGCCCGGTTAAAGAAACTCCAGCTCTACTCAGTGGCATACCACCTGCTCAGAGGCGATCTGTGTCTGACGTATAAAGCCATGTCCAACCCGGAATTAATGGACATGCTGCACCACAGAAAATCCAAATCCCATCGAGCTATGCGCTCGAGAGACTTGAACCTCAGCACTGAAATAAATAGGACATGCTGGAGGGACAGATTCATAACCCATTGGCTCCCTTCACTCTGGAATAAAATCCCAGTCCAGGTTAGGCAGAGTCCCTCATTGACTCTCTTCAAGAGGAATCTTGCTGAGTGGATGGGAGATCATAGGTTTACCCCGGGTATCATTTCTGTGTCACTGTTAGACAGAGGCATAGTATACTAACCTTGAAAAAGGGCATAGCAAAATTCATTTAAAATGGGAGGCGAAAGCCAAACACACTCTGGTTAGGCTTATAAATGCCCTAGGGCAGATAGCCTAGTATGAACCTATGAACCTATATAAGCCAAACAAAGCATCATATAAACATATTAATTTCTAATCCCCTACTTGAACTCAATGAATACTTATCTTGTTCATTTTTCATTGTTTTTACTTATAAAAATTTAAGTAATTAATTAACTGATTCAACAAGGTACCATTCATCAGAGTTCAGACTCAAATGTAACAAATTAACATCATATATACTAGCAGTAACAGTAGAGTGTTTTGAAAACAAAATATTGTCATGGAGACTAATGCCTTCTTCACTTAAAGTATGATTTAGAAATGTCATGTATATCCTGGTGGAATAAACGTAGCAAGCTCTTAGTACAAATGTCATCATTATTCTGTCTAAATATAGTTAATATCAGTTATGGCAGGTATCACAGCTATGAGTGCTGTTTTGGTTTTAATATATATATATATATATATATATATATATATATATATATATATATATATATATATATAAAATAAAAGGGCTGTTTTAAACCACATGTACACATATTGATGGTCTCCCAACACTTCATTTAGCTCATTAAGTTGATTCTTGATAAACACAGACACACATTCACACACACACACACACACACACACACACACACACACACACACACACACACACACACACACAAAATAGTTATGTAACGTATGATTTTAGTAAATCTAGACATAAAATATATAATCATCGTATAAGATGAAGCAGTCTGCTGAATTTAGATATTAAAGACAGGATTTAATAACACGGGCTTGTGTATAATAACACTACTATCTTAACTTGTCATAAATGACCTACACTACATTGAACATCAAGAGGAAGCATGATGATTTTCTTATATAAGTAAATATGCATAACAAGCCATGTAATTGCTTTAACTTGAATTGTAGTTTTAGTAACCCATCTTGACCATATATAATACTTAAGCGGTTACCAAAGTAACTAATGTTTTATACATGACATCAAACTGACAAAGTTGTTCAAGAGAAACAAAAGCCTGAACTAGGAATGTCACAGAATGTAACAATCACATTCTGAACAAATAGTATTAAATTGACAATAATCACTCTGTTTAACCTTTGCTGGTTATGCAAAATAGAATGTTGCCATTTAAATCTAAAAACGTTCAATATATGCCATAAAATGGCAATTTATGAATATGTAAAGGGAATTTGCAATCATTAATCACAATAAGTGAATTTGTTGTTTTTAACCTATAATTTCACTCATTTTATAATAAGAAATGACAGATATGAAAATCCTTATGTGTAGGAAATGGAGGGAAGAGAGATGCACTGATAATAAAAATGTACTAACTTTCATCAATGTTTACATAAAACAAACTTGATGTTTTAAGTAAATTAGCAACAAACAAAGTGATTACTTAAATGCTGGCAAACAGTGAAATATAACTTCTGATATATCCAGTAAAATACATTGTGTTATAAACATTAGATATAAATGTTATTACCATCTATTTATATTAATTAATACGTTTTGAAAGACTTCATCAATAAGGGTGAATATGTTAAATAACTGTGTGCAATAATCTTTTACTGAGGTCTTATATATGAAACATCCTACTTTACTATGATTGAATTGTTTGTCATCTATCTTTCATGTAAATATTAATTGTTTATACAATAAGAAAACATTTATATTGAATTAGAATTCTGCCTAATCTACAATAGTACTATATCTGTTCAAAATAATATAAATATTGCTTATTCCTATTACAAATATTCTCCATATGATAATTCAATTTATGGAGCTCAGATGTTCTGGATTGTCAAGGTATGAGTGATAATCTGATGGACTTAGGTTTATCCATCAGATTAGGAATGATTTTCATTCCATGGCTAGTGGGGATCTTAGTTTTGTTAACATTTATTAATTTAAATTTGTTATTTCACAAAAACATTTTTAGTATGCCTGATCAAAACATTACTTTATTAGTAAACACTCAAAGTATAAAACTGATAATTCCTTTAAAAGCTCAAGCATATACTTTATAGTTATCAGAGAAGAATGTTTAATAGTCACAATAAAACAAAAAATACATAGTCTAAATAACCTAAGATGAATTTAACTTTATTACTTTGTTGAAGGTTGGATGTCGAGCTGGCACCTCGGCATTCGTGAAAATCTACTGCCAATCATGGAGCTGACCGGTCATTCCACTGTGACGACCCCTGATAGGGAAAAGCCGAAAGACAATATCTTTAAATACCATTGGCTTAAACAATCCTAGCAAGAGATCAAATCTACTGAAATATTTAAAACTGAACAAAGCACAAATTGTCTTCCTTCAAGAAACTCATTTCAAGGGGGCGTGGCCAAGGATGAACACAGGATAGCAGCAGATTTCTTCAGCTCCACCAATTTCATTACACTGACAGGAATTAATTACTTAAAAAATTAATTTTTGAAGTAATTTTCTTTCTAAATATGTTTGTTTTATATAGTTCTTGAACTATATCTAAAAAAGAAAGGAAATTTTAACAATATTCCTGTCAGAAATCACATTGGAAATTTTCCTGTCAGTTTATCAGTCTGAAATGAGTTCCAGTAAGACAAATTCTCAAGACTCCAGCATCAAGAAAGAACTTCATTCTCTGATAACTATAATCCAGCAACTTACTGCTAAGATGGATAAAATGGATACTAAAATTGATACCTTCATAGAAAAAACTACAAAACAAATAGACTTGTTACATATAGACCTGCAACAACAGAAGATCCAGATGACAGGCATAGAAGAAGCTGTGAATGACATGGAAAATAGAATCCAAGAAGAGGAAATCAACACTGAGTTTCTGCTGAAACAAAATACACATTTACAAACAAAGCTGGATGACTTGGAAAATAGATCTAGGCTAATAACATTAGGATTTTGGACTGCCAGAAAATATTGAAGGTAACAATATTACTTCTTTTTTAACAACATGGCTCCCTAAAACTTTAGACTTACCAGAAGCATTCTCTTTTGGTATTGAAAGAGCACATAGATCTATAGCTAATACTAACTCTAACAAAACTATCCTAGATCAGTTATAGTTAGATTTCTATCATCTTTGATAAAGAGATGGTTCTTAAATCTGCTTGGGCTAAAGCTCCTGTTAAGTTTAATGAGACAACTGTGCATTTTGACAATGACTATTCTTCCTTGGTAATAGCTAAAAGAAAAGTTTTTCTGCCACTAATAAGGGAGCTTAAAAAGCACAGTTTAAAACATACCTTCTGTTTCCTGCCAAGCTAAAAATCTTCCTTCCTGATGGTCCTAAAATTTTTGATGACTTAGACTCTGCTTTACTGTTTATCAAAAAAATAAGATTTTGGATAAAATAGAGGAAATGGAATGGGCTAGTCCTTCATTAAAGAGACTGGCAACTGAAACTTCGTGGAAGACTTCAGAGAAGAAGAAGAGACTAAAGAACAAATGATTTGTTCTATGTTTTTTGTCTTTTTTTCTCTCATCATTTTACTTCATTATTAATCTTTTCAAATATAGTTCCTGCATTTCCAGAAAGCCACAAATGTTCTAAAAAAGATTTAATCAAAGTTATTCTCTGTGTGCAAAGAAATGTTTTGTTTCATAACCTGTCAAAATATCTGAGGAACTAACAACAAGCTATTATTCAATTTGTTTCTCTTTCTGAAAAAGAGAAGTAAGGTCAGTAATTTGATACATTTTTTTTCTTCTTTTTTCTCCTTTTCTTCTTTTCTTTGTTTAAACAATGACATTCTATTTAGATTATGTAGTGGGTAAAGGGTGGGGGAGGGCAGGGAGAGAAGAGTAATGAAAATATGATAAAGGGAATAATAACATATTTATTCCTTGTAAAAAGTTTATATGTTCTTCAAATGCTATTCCTATTTATACTTTCTTGATTATACTGCTTATGCTTGTTTGTAAATAATCTGTCATGCTTTAACTAATAATAATTAGAACTAAATAATAGTAAATAATATGTTTTATTTTTAACTCTGTTAATATAAACAGTATGTAATATTCCATTGTATATACTTCTTATAGCTTTCTCTTACATTTTTTTATTTCTGCTTTACACTCTTTTATTTCCTACTCTCTTTTCTTTTCTTTATTCTTTCTCTTTATTTTTTTCTCATATTAATATATAGAAATGCTTTTGATCATATAGACACAGTAAATAATAAGATTTGCATAAAAATTGAGTTGGGACAAAAATATTGAGTTTTATTACTTATTAATAACTTTGGGCTTAATTTCACTTACATAGTGCCTGTAATAACCTGTAAAATACATCGCGAAGGTTTTGTCATGTTTAGATGCATTTACAGTGCTAAATGAATGTTTGTCACTAGTTTTTAACAAGTTTCCCGCCAAAATGTTAAGGGAGACAATCTGGGATGTGGGCTACCTCATAAACAGTGTCCATGAGCTGTTTCAAAAGCTTCAACTCTCAGAATTCTCACAGAGAAGCTGAAAGCAGTCAGTCTGACCTTTGACCCAGATATCACACTGACACATCACAGATTCAGGAAGAACACTCTACCAGGAAGTAGAACTGATGCAAATGCGACTATGTGAAGGAAAATGAACTCTTTGACATTTAAATGTGAGTTATTTTATATAATTACTTAAATATCTATGTTATAATTCATAAAATATGTCAGTTATAATGATTTTAAATGATGCAGTTTCTTGTAGTAAGTAAATGTCTTATTTTAGAAGGCATAGAAAATGAAACATTTATTCAAGTGTTTTTGAAAATCTACTTGACTGCTGCATACTAATCTGTGTTAGAAACTTATGTTTCAAACATATACATTACTATAACTCATTTAATTCATCTGATTGACAAGCATAAATAACTTTATAACTCTATACTGGAAGAAATTGTCATGTGATATATTTTAAAGTAGTAGTATAGACATACAAAATACAGATGTTTTTTTTTTTTACAATAATGCAAGTGTTTCTGAGAATTTGCATAACTATGCAGTATGATTTATAACAATTTCTATAAATATAGTATCTTATTCTACTGACAATAATGAGTATGAGTAAAATGCTCATATACAAGCAATTCAAGGTTTTTTTTGGAAGCTGTTGACTGCATTTACATGACAGAAAATAGATGCATCTTAATATATGTAATGTCTGAACCATATTAGCCAAAGTTTTTGATTTAAATGAATGCTAGAACTTATTTTTACATACTTTGAATAAATTAATATGTAAATATGCCTTCCTTTTTTTTTTCTCTCTTTCACTCTCTCTCCTCTTTCACGTCTTTTATTTCTCTCTCTCCTCTTGGTTCCTAATATCAAGTTTATTTGAATGCTATTTGAATACAAGTGTATTATATTACATAGATGTATATAGTAGTATGAATAGTTTAAAAAAAAAAAAGTTTATTTTAGTTTATATGATGCTGTTTTATCAAATGTGTAGTCTTGTCTTGCTAGATAATTGAATTGAAAACTGTTAATTTAAGTTAAATGTAACCAGTATTAAATTGATAAAGTGGTAGCTGAGGTACTGCTGCTTAGGGTAGGGGGTTAACTTGAGTGGTAAATACTACTCTAAGTTGGAGTTTTAACTCCAGGCTGGATGCAAGGTTTAATCCTTACATTATTTTCACTTGTTCATTGTTATATGTATATAGTTTTGACATCCACAATATATTTTGTACACTAATTGTCACTACAAACAAAATTGAATCCTATACAAAATCCCATAAGAGATTCAATAAATACAGCTATATTTAAAGGTACACCTAAAGGAGGAGATGTAACATTACTTATGTTGTTATTTGTTATTTTGATCATAAGATTCTTAAGTTTTAAAAATGCCAAATGACATCTTTAAAAGGAATTTCTTTAAACATTAATGGATTGAATAATCCGTGTAAAAGGGCAAGCCTAATAAGATACATTAATTTACATAAGGCCAACTTAGTCTTCCTGCAAGAAACCCATCTCTTGAAAAAAGATATTGATAAACTAGCCACAAACAAATATGCAGTATTGGTTAGTTCAGAGCACACTCAGAAAAAGAGGAGTGGCTATTTTATGGAATAAAAGTATGCCCATTCCTAAAACCATTAAGTCTTATCAGGATGACAAAGGAATGTTTTGTATGGTTACAATACAAATTAATGGGAAGACTTACACTTTAATTAATGTATATTGGATACCTGGAATTGGTATTAATACAGTGAAACATCATCTTGATAAGATCATATCATTCTCTATAGGAGATATTATTTTAGCTGGTGACTTTAATTGTGTACTACATGAAAGTGATACTACCACTATAGGAAAAAGAAGAATTACATCTAATGCAAAACATTTAAATGATTTTGCTAATTCTTATCATTTGAATGATATTAATAATCAGATAGATTCAAAATCATTACCATACACTTTTTTTCTAACAGATACAAAACTTATTCAAAAATAGATAGGGTCTTTATTTCTAACCAGATGGTAACAGATTTAATCAATTCCAAAATCATTTTATGTCCTATATCTGATCATAATTCAATTGTTTTTGAATTCATGATAAAAAATACTCATAATGTTCAGATCAAAAGGATACCAGCATACTTAACTCAACTAAAAGACTATAAAGAATATATACTATCAGAAGTACAACATTTTCTAGACATAAATTATACTCCTGAAGTCTCCATTGTCTATGTTTGGGATGCCTTAAAATCATATCTATATGGACAAAGTATATGATGGTATAATAATAAAAGGAAATCTTGGGATAAGGAATTGTTAGATATTCAAAGTAAATTAGACTCTTATAAACATAATAATAAAGAAAATATTATGGATAAGAAAGTCATTGAAGAAATAAAAAAACTAAATGAGAAATACAAAGAAATTTTAACTTATAAAGTTAAAATAACTCCAGAGAAATACAAGTTTTTGTCTTACTCAATAAGCCCCAAATACTTACATAGACTTAAAAATAAAACAAAAAGGTTGAATAAACAAAACCATATCAAATAAATCTTTTCTCTAAGGAAAAGAAGAATGTTTCTAGTCTACCAGAAATACTAGATGAATTTAGAAATCACTTTCACAATATTAACAATAATAACATTACATGGAACCTAAAGATAAAATAAAGGAGTTTATAACCACAAACATGAATAAAAAGCTTAATAAACAACAGATTAAACTATTGGACAAAAGTATTTCATATACAGAGGTTATTACACAAATAAATAAGCTTAAATCAAACAAAGCACCGGGTAATGATGGTATTATACCAGAGATATATAAAATCCTTTCTAAAAGTACATATTCATTAATACATAAGGTTTTTATTTTGGCCCAAACTGAGTTAATAACCCCCATCTTGGCAATATACATTTATTTCGCCAATTTTAAAACCTAATAAAGATCCAACTAGATGTACTTCATATCGCCCATCTCATTACTTAATGTTGATTATAAAATGTTTATGAGTATTTTTGCTGATAGATTGAAGACAATCATTCCCGGCATTATAGATATAGATCAGACAGGCTTCATTGTAAATAGAAATACTTTTGATAATATAAGAAGAACTTTAACATTAATTGATTTTGCAAATAGGAAAAAGAAAGATTTTACACTTATTAGTCTTGATATAAGTTCAGCATTTGATTCAGTAAGTTGGGACTATCTGTTTACCTTACTGAAGTGCACAAACTTCTCAGATGCATTTGTAAATCTAATTGAGCATTTATACAAAAGAACGTTGGCTTATATTAAGGTAGGAACATATGTTTCACAAAAAATACCCATTCTTAAAGGTACAAAACAAGGATGTCCACTTTCTCCACTATTATTCACTTTAGTAATGGAGCCTTGGGCTAATTTGATCAGAAACAGTACTGACATAGAGGGTTTTGAAATAGATGAAAATACAACATCCAAAATTCAACTTTTGCAGATGATGTTCTAATTACATCAGCAGGATCTAATTCTTCTATGCAGTCTCTATTTGATAAAATGATGAATTTCAAAAGTATTTCTGGTTTAATATTCAATGAAGAAAAACTAAAATACTACCTATATATACACGAAAAAATATTCTCATTAGTGATTTTACTAAATATGTACCCAATTCAGGTCAGATAACTTATTTAGGTATAATACTATCTAAAGATATTAAATCTATTATATATAATAATTATAATACCTGTTTTCTTAATATACAAAATCTTTTAATACCTGGAATAATATGTTTTTACTATGGAGGAGAGACTTACAATTATTAAAATGATAATATTCCCCAAGATTTTATACTTAATACAATCAATAATACTTCCACCTACAAAAATAATTAGCAAGAAACTGAATACACTAATGTTAAATTTCCTATGGGCACCTAATAGACCTAGGATTGCATTAAAGAAACATACTAATAGCTGGTCTCAAGGGGGTATTTCTTTTCCAGACTTTAATTTATATACTATCTCTTCTATTGTAAAAGTTATTACTTTATTAATAGATCAGTCATATGTCGCAAAATGGAAAGATTATTGGGAGCTAATTAGTATGCACTTCATGAAAATCTCCTTAGCACTTAAAAATATGATTGTAAATAACTCCATGTTATGGTTACTAAAAGAATTTTGTACTTTACCTATTACACCTAAACATATGGTTTGTTACCCATTAAATATTATTATTAGCTATCGTAACTTTATATTCATGCACCCTAAGTATAGGGAATGGAATTTTATTATATTTCCTATTATGTATACTCAGGGTATGCTTTTGTCATCTACTTCTGAAGGAACTCATTTAGCTATAGATAATGATCTAAAGTACTGGTATCAGTTGATATCTGATAATAAAGTTAAAAATCTAGATTTCTTAAAACAAGAATTTGATCTAAGAGAAACTTGCTGGTTAGAGGTTCAGACCTTTAGACAACATCTCATTGATAGAATAGATATAATGTCTATAACAGTTAAAGAATCTATTCCAACACTGATTGATTACTTGATATTAAATTTACAACATAAAGTTTCTGATAAAGGTAAACTTTCATACATACATAAAATTATCAGACAAGAAACTTTTTATAGTGTAGATACATACTGGAATTATGAATTATTTCACTTCTATTAATGGGGACCCACCAAATCAACAAGATAAACAATATATATTGGAATCTGCCTATAGAACTACGTCTTCCATTGTCTGGAGACTTTATACATGGAATTTTTTACATAGATCTTTTTATACACCTTTGATGATGAATAAAATAAATAATAAAGATAATCTATGTAAGAGATGTAATATAGAAATTAATGCTGACTGGGCTCATATGTTTTATGACTGTATAAAATTGAAAGAATACTGGAAGTCATTTAATGAATTTTTGCAGGCTCTTTTTACAGATAATTTCATTATTTCTAAATCTCTTATATTATTCAACACACCTGTACCTCAAAGTGTTAAAAAGGTTAAGCTTCCCTTGTTATGGTCTGTTCTAGCAGTGGCTAGGAAAATAATAACCAGAAATTGGATTTCAGATACACCTCCTTCGTTCAATGAATTTAAAAATGTTCTGAATATAGTGTGCCATATGGAAATAAACACAATTAGGTCAAGAACAACTAGAAAAACATCTTATTATATTGTATGGGATAATTTACAAAATTTGTTAAAAAAATCCTAATTTCAATAGCATGGTATTTTAGTTTAATTAATTGATCTGATTGTAGTGGATGTCTTTGTAAATACTTTAGTTGTTTGTTGAATGTTATAATCATATCTAATTTTAATTACTTGTATAAAATTGTTATGATATTTATCTTGTATGTTAAAACAATAAACCTGTTTAAAAAAAAAAGAAACTAATTTCAAAACAAATGAAAATTACAAATGGAATCCAAAGGAATATATGATATTGCTGCAATCCACTTATAAGATATAGACAAAAGGAGTAACAATTTTATGGAAAACAAATGTGATTAACCCAGAAATCATTTATAAGTATGAAGATAAAGAAGGCCGTATGGCATTAGTAATGCTTAAATATAATAACAGAATATGGACCCTAGCCAATCTATACTGGTTCCCAGGCATTGGATCAAGAACTGTAAAAAAACACTTGGATTTAATTTCAGATAATTATAAAGACAACTTAATATTAGGAGGAGATTGTAACTATATATTTGATATTTCTGAAACTACAAATAAAAGATTGCTGCGTACATCTGCTGTATCAAAAGCTTTAAACAAGTGGGTAGAATCATTTCATCTTGTAGATACATTCAAATTTAAAGAAGATAAATCTTTGTTGTTTTCCCATCAAGATCATAGATTTGGTACCCAAACTAGAATAGATAAAATATTTGCTCCCCATGACTTACACTATAAAATCATGAATTTCTCAATCACTCCCTGCCCCTTTTCAGACCACAATTCACTGATACAAAAACTTCAAAATGAATACAAACCATTAATCTTTAACTCCAGAATTCCAGCATATATAACTAAAATTAAAGAGTTCAAACTCTGGTTATTATCTGAATTACAGTTCTTCTTAGATATTAATTACACCACAGAGATAAATAAAATAATGATATGGGACTCATTAAAAGCTTACATATATGGTAAAATCCTAACTTGGTATAAATAAAAAATCAGAGAATGTGATTCTGAATTATTAGATCTACAATCCAAACATTTGTCAGTAAAAGCTGAAAAGAAATCAAAATCATTTGGAGATGAAAAAGAAAGTAGAAGTATTAAACAATAAATACAATGAAATTCTAATACATAAAACTAGTTTAGCTCTAGAAAAACTAAAAATTAATACCTTGGCCACTTCTCCCAAATATTTACATAATGTATCCACAAAAATCAAAATACAATCAAAAGCTAATAACATTAAAAGTACCTTCCATGAAATGAAAGGGGAAAAAATGTCTCGGATATAGGTGACATTCTTGATGCCTATAGAAATCACTATATGGAACATCTCCAAAAATATATATACATATCAATCAATTAAATCTAGATGAAAAATGTTCTAATATAAAAGAAATACCAGAAAAGTTAAAACTAGATCTTCAAGCACCCATATCCCACAAAGAAATTGCAGATACAATAAACAGGGTAAAAATAATAAAGCTCTGGATATAGATGGCATGATTATGGAAATATATAAATGTTTTCCTTCAAAGACACTGTCCCTCTCCCATAAAACTCTATTAGAAATTCAGTCACAAGCTTTAATACCACCCTTTTGGAGATAGATATTCCTTAATCACACCAATCCTAAAGGAAAACAAATCCCCAAACCTATGTCATTATTAAATAATGACTATAAGATATTTATGACAATATTAACTAACAGAATGAAAATGCTACTATCCAAAACAAAAAATAATGATCAAACTGGATTTATATATCATAGACACACACATGACAATATTAAAAGGATAATTTCTCTTATAGATTATATTAATAAAGAAAATAAAGAAACACTCATAATTGGCTTATATATAGAAAAAGCCTTTGATTCCTTAAATTGGGACTATTTATTCAAAATTATTGTGTTATTTAAATTTCCTCCTTCCTTTGTTCATCTATTTATATATATATATATATATATATATATATATATATATATATATATATATATATATATATATATACACACATATATGGGTTCCCTACATAAGAATGAAAGTGAAAGCTTGGAAGATTGACACTGACATCACCGATGCCAGAAGACCGACGGAGCAGATAACCGACAACTCGGAATCCCAACAGCAAAAACACTGACACAGGAAACGTGTGAGCGTGACTAGGTAAATGTGCGATAGTGAGGGATTTAGGGTTAGGGTGCATGTAAGGTGTGTGTGTGATAGTGAGGGACTTAGGGTTAGGATGCGGGTAAGGTAAGTGTGCGATAGTGAGGGACTTGAGGGTTAGAGGCAGATTAAGTGAGTTAGGGTTAGGGTGCGGGTAAGGTACATGTGCTATAGTGAGGTACTTGAGGGTTTGGGACAGATTAAGTGAGTTAGGGTTAGGGTGCGGGTAAGGTAAGTGTGTGATATTGACGGAATTTAAGGTTAGTGCATAGATAGTTGTGTGTAAGGTGTATTGTAAGTTTTTAGGTTGTTAGTGTGCTTGTGTTGTGTGTTTGTTGTGTGGAACAGTGAACATTTTGTTTTGTTAACTGTCGGTATTGTGGTTTGTCGGGCATGTGAACTTTCGTGTTTTTGCGGTTTCGTTCTTGTGGTGTCGGTGTTGTGGGTGATGGTGTTGTGGACTGTGGGTCTAATGTAGTAGACCCACATATATATATATATATATATATTTACAAATCATTTAGCGTATGTTAAGCTAGGTCCTTTCACCTCTGAATCTATACATATAATAGAGGGTACTAAAAAAGGATGACTCATGTCACCGATTCTATTTGCTTTGGCTATTAAAATATTGGCAGATTCAATACGTAACAATATAAAAATCAAAGGAGTAGATGTTTATGAACAATATAATTCTAAAGTAATGCTCTTTGCTGATGACATATTATTAACATTCTCCAATACAAAAGAGACATTAGAAGAATTTGATATTTTAATTGACACATTTTGCAGGATGTCAGGACTCCAATTCAATAAATCAAAATCAAAATTTTTATTTTTAAATAAAAAAAAAAGAATTGCAAACGAAGGTGAATCACATTATAGGGAAACAAGAATCTACCTTGAAATATCTAGGAATTGAGTTATGCAAGGATAATAATGAATCAGTCTCAAAAATTACAATAATATCATCAATACAATTAAAATCTCTGTGGAAATGTGGAACAAAATAATATTAACATTTGAAGATAGACTACAGTTAATAAAAATGGTTTTATTACCCAAGATTCTATATATATATCTTTAGCAATACAACTGTTACCAGAAAGGAATATACTCAAATAAATAAACTCATGCCTAATAAAATGTTTATGGTTTCCCAAAAGAAACAGAACAGCTTTAATGCATCATATCAGGCCATGGAAACAGAGAGGATTAAACTTTCCTGATATAGAAACATATATAAAAGCATCAATATCTAAAACAATCTCAGATTGGATAAGTCCAAATTATTCTGCAAATTGGAAAGAATTACTAATTGTAATATCAATAAATTAATTTGATTTACAAAACAAAAATTCAAATAGATAAAAACAATTTGCCATGGCACATATCATGTATTAGTATGCAGTATAACATAACTAAGGCCACTAAAACTCATATAATTAATTATTACATTGATTCATTTAGGAAAATTATTAATGCAAACAATGATTAAAAAATCTGGTTTGATCTTTTAACACCATTCATAGTTACAAAGAGCTATCCACATAAAATATACAGAGAAAAAATTAATTCCTGGGAACAGAAAGGATTTGTTTGTCGGTTTCAATGTATCAAAGAACTAAAAGTTCTAGATATGCAAACAATAGAAACAACATACAAATTTCCACAACAAGATTGACTAACTATGCAAAACATTCTGATGTATTCGCAAGACTTATGCAGAATAATTAGTAATTCTTCATTTAAAGAAATACCTAAACTTACGAAATGCCTATATGATATCATATATAATGATTATGACATTTAAAATAGTATTTCAAAATTTTACAAGATATTAATAAATTACAAAACAATACCCAAATCCTCATATTGGAATTATATAACAAAAGGATACTTATTACAGATAACTGAAGAAATTAAATATACTATGTTATTATAAATAAAACATATATCCTTTACACAATACTGGAAAGTTTTTAATTGGAAATGCTTGCACAGAGCATTCTTAACTCCAGATAGAATTACAAAAAATAATTCTTCCACAAAGGGAATATGTTGGAGGTGTGAGCAAATACACAATGCAGACTTGAATCACATTTTTTTCAACTGTGTTAAAATTAATCCATTTTGGAATGGTATTAAAAACTTTTTACAAGCTTTATTAATGACTCCTTTAACTCATCTAAAGCTCTAGTATTATTAAATGTGTACAAAGGTCCTCATTTGAATGAGACAAATATGTATCTAGTTTGGACAATACTTGCTATCTCAAAGAAGTGTATAACAAGAAGATTGAATACAAATACAATACTGACTTTGGAAGACTTCTACAGCATACTGAAGACCACATCATTGTTGGAAATTAAAATTATAGAATTAAGGATTCATCCTAAGCCATTTATTAACAATCCATGGAAAAAAGTCTTATCATTAATTGACACTTTACAATAACTGAACAGATACACTCTGATAACTGGACTGTTATACCTATAAAGTAATTGTATATATCAAACTCTGTTATAGTATCAGGCTGATGTAAATCGTGTACATAGTTATTTAAGATGTTATATACAAAAACTATGGAATTCATTCAACTGTACTTGAAAAATAAAAAAATTGAGAAGAATGAAATAAACGAACAAATAAACATTGGATTTAGTTTAAAAGAAACTTACTTTCTCCATAGAGTAATACGATCTTTATAGAATAATTTAATTTGGTTCCTGATACATTCATTGCTGAGCTATTTTCTCTACTGATGTGATTCAGTTTATTTGCTATTGCATCCAGGATAGCTTATATAATAAGCAGAAAAGAATACACACACAAACAAACATCTACACACACACACACACACACACACACACACACACACACACACACACACACACACACACACACACACTTGTTGCAAAAGTTAGGCCAATTTAAAGCAGACCAGTGTTACTCTATAGTTTCTTATATAAGCTCACCAGATAAGGCAAATCACTGGTGGGCAGTGGTTATAGATGCTAGCAAGCTATCACAGCAATGGTATGAATTATATTTCAAATGTACACTGTATTACTCATGTTATTAAGGTTCAAAGAGTTATATAAATGTACATATCTCAAGTAAATGATTTTGTTACTTTTGATGTTTATATTACACTCACTTAAGTCTCTTCATTGTTAAAGACAGTAGTTAGAATTCTAGACAAACTTTGTCAATGTACTAAACCCTCTTGGGGAGAGCCCAATGCATGAATAATATAGCTTGCTTGTGCCCGAACATTAAGAAATTAATTAAAAGTAAACATGTACTGTTAGACAACGGAGCGGTGACCAGCTGCAGTACATAGTAGACCAGACCATTGTTAATAAACATTTGCAGACATGCACTCTAGTAGCAGACCAGCCTTAGTACACCTGTATACCTCAGCATGACACTGCAACATTTTGCTTAAGATTCAATATCCTTGGTGACATACCAGTGCACGGCATTATCTCCTATGCCACAATTTTTTTTTCATCCTATCACAATAATGTGAATAATGTGTATAAGTGTGTGTGTGTGTGTATCATAGCTCTCAACTGTCCATATTTTCACAGAACATCCATAATGGCAGACATTTGATTTACAGACTTCATAGCCTTCAGAAAATTCATGCTAATTCAAACGTTGTTATTCTCTCAACTTTTTAAGTTTGTAAGAGCAGTATTTTAAAAGTGTCCCTATTTTTGGGCTATTGACTCCCCATTACTTACGGCTTTGTCCAGATCTTTTGCTTTAAGAATTTGAGAGATATGGTGTGTGTGTGAATGTGTATAAACCAACTGTTTTAGGCATCAGTCGTGGTGCGCACTATCCTCTAGATAGTAGAACATAGTTCATAGTCTGTGTGCCATGTTAGGCAATAACATACAAAATGGAGCTAGGCAATTCAGTCAAATTTAATAATGTCTCCATAATGGATATGATTGTCTACCAGTGACAATTGGTTTGAGGATCCAGCCTACTCTAACCTAAGTCAGGGACCCATGCTAATGGATGTAGGGGTCTAGGTACCACTACTGACCAGTGTGTGCTCATCATAAAGCACTAAAGTCCTGGAACAATAAGCTATTAGCTAGCCTAATTTACTTGGGAAAGATCTGTTGAAGGAAAGCTGTAAGTAAAAAAAAAATTAGCCTACCAAATCTGAACTAAGAATTATTGCACAATCAATATAGGTTTCATTAATGTGCAGCACTGAGCTTAAAACTGGATGACATGATGGTAAGGAGGACACTGGGCATCCTTTGTATCCAGGAGACAAGGTTGAAGGCCAGTGCAGCAAAGCCACTTGGCTTGGGATCCAGAATGTACTACTCAGGTGGAGGACGGACACAAAATGTTACAGCAATTGTGGTGAGAGAGTCTACTGTAAGCAATGAAGGATGCCATCAGAATTAGTGATAGACTCATGCAATCAGGCTCCATTATAAAGGTAGGTAGTATTCATAATATCACCCCATACCCCTAGCAAGGTTGCCATGGCAAGGAAAAGAGTAAATACAAACAACAGTTACAGGACCCACTAGATAAAGTAATACAACATGAGTTGATGTTGATAATGAGGGACCCAAATGTTCATATTGAGATAGAACAGGATATGAGGACTACCTGAGTTCTCATGGGTGGGGCAAAAGGAGTAAGGAATTAGTGGCCATTCTAGACTTCTGTATGGCAAATAGCTTCATGAAGATCAACACGTAGTTCAGCAAGAAAGACAGTCACAGGATTACATGCAAGAGTGGCAACATGCAACAAAGGTAGACTTATTCCTAGTAAGGAAAGACACTGGTGTAAAATCAGAATTGACAAAGTCATACCCAGTGAAACAGTTGGAATACAGCATAAACAAATGGTGGCCACAACTAGTTACAAGCAGTGGTCATGGGAGGCTCTGAGCTCAACAGCGACTAGGCTGAAAACCTGGAAGTTGACTACAGTGAAAGCAAGTTCAAGAACACACTCAGCGCTTTAATACTTCTAGAAGAAGAGAAAATAGATGAAGTCCAAGGAGAATGAGTGTATCAAAACAGCATGTGTGAAGAACATAGAACAGATATGCACCCAAACCAAGTATGCAAATAAGGTACATAAAAAAAAGCTGGTGGTGGAATGCAGACGTTCAGGAAGGTATTAAAAGAAAAAAAGGGATGCCCAAAAAAGTGGGTGAAAGAACACATGGATAAGACTAATAGGCAATACTGGTTAGCTAACAAAGAGGCTAAAAGAGCAATCACAGTAGGAAGGAACAAGGCATCAGAGGCCCTCTACCAGCTTTTGGAAAGTGACTCATCAGATGGCACAAAGATACTCTATTAAGTTGCAAGGCAAAGACAGACATATAAAGATGTTGTCAGACACCATTTATAAGGTAGGCAAGAAACAACATGCTCACCAGTCAACAAGACATCAAAGGCAAATGAAAGGAGTAATTACAGCAGCTTCTGAAAAAGGAAAATCCCATAGAAGTTGCACTGACCCTTACACTGCCTATAGTGAAAGGGGAAGAGAAGCCCATCCTAGAAGAAGTAAGGACAGCATTAAGGAAAATGAAGTCAGTGAAAGCAGCAGGCTCAGATGGGATCTTAGCATATATGATCAAGTTGTTGGACTAATTAGGGGAGAAATGTCTTCCAAAGGTACTCATAGCAATACAGAGAAAAAGGCATATCCCAGATGACTGGAGAATAAAGATTCTAGTGCCAGTGTGCAAGAACAAAAGAGACATTCACAATGGTTGACAGTATAGAGGTATTACTCTCCTATCACACTGCATAAAAGCTGTGGAGAGGATGATTGCTAAATGAATATGCAGAATATTTGAAAGCAATATGAGAGATGAGCAGCTCAGCTCATGATACAGCACAACTGAACTTACATTTGCAGTGAAGCAGATAAGAGAGAAGAAGCTTGAGATGAAAAAAACAGTTGAACTAGGCATTCCTAGACTTGGAGAAAGCATATGACAAGTTCTGAGAAAGTAGAATTGGGCAGTCCTTTGATGGTTCAAAGTTCCAGAAACACTGGTTGAACTTGTGCAGGCTATGAACAAGGTCCCATTGACACAAATACAGAGTTCAGACTCACAGAGAGGTTCCCAGTGGAAATAGAGGTACACCTTGGTGCAATTCTGAGAATACTTCTCTCTATATTGGTGAAGGATCATATTAGTAAACAGGTCAGAGGGACAGATCAACAAAGCTGGATAATGTAGCATTACAAGAAGACTCAGAACATGAATTTCATCAAATGACAGGAGAATGGAATTCCAAACTGAAAGCATACAGTATGAAATTGAATGAAGACAAAACAGTTGTCTTGGCAGCAAGTGGTGGATATGAGAAGAAGCTGAAATTTGATAGAGAAGAGAAAACTGTGGAATAGGTTACCAGACTTGAAGTATTAGGGAGAGGTGGTTGAGGAGATGGGAAATCTGAATGAGAAGATCAAAGCTGAAATCAACTGGCAGAGAGTGTCAGGGGTAGTGCATGACAGAAGAAAGAAAATAAGATGAAAAGTAAGATGTACAAAATGTAGGTGTTTCTGTATGGTACAGAATCGTGAGTGATGAATGTTGAACAGTTGAAAAAGCAAGAGCTGATGGAGATAAAGGGCCTGAAACAGTTGCTAGGATGAAGAGATGATGACAACAGAGAAGAAGGTAAAGTAGCTCTAATTACAGAGGTAACAAACACCATTTCAAGTAACAAATCAATTCCAAAAAACACCAAATGCTCGAAAAAGCAAAAAGGAAGGAAACCAACACTAGGATGATTATAACTCCATTTAATAACCCGTTCTGGTACCTTGGCAATTCGCCTTCAGTGGAACAATTTAAGATATACTGACATCCTGTATAAATAGTCACATAAATTAACTCATCAGCCTTAAGTGGCTGTGATTACATTTACTTAAAGTGCAAATGCATAAACAGTACTAATATACCCACACATATCAAATGTATATTACAAAATGTTAAATATCAATTACTTAGTAAAGCAAATGAATAAACTGTATGCTGAACTGAATAACTTAAAAAAACTGTCAACAACTCTACATTGATGCATATCTTTAAATGCATGAAATGTATAAACTAACTAATAAACAAACAAGCAGACAAAACGATCAATTGACAATGCCACCATCTAAATTCATCCCCCTAGGGTGCAAAGTGTGATAATTGAAAATCATTCTACTTTTCAACCTATTTAATTCATTTTTAAAATTCCCTGTTAGGGGATGAGGTCTAGCTAAGACACTGAAGTTGAATCCATAAATATCTCCATTATGTACTGTAACAAAGTGGGAAGCTACAGGGCTATCCATATTCTTCCTCCTGATGTCCCCTAAATGTTCCAAAATATGAACCTTAACCCTTCTTGTGGTTTGTCCTATATACCATAAGGGTACAACACAGTCACATCCCAAAATGTATATGACCCCTGATGACATACAATCAAATTTCTCAAAGGCTACATACTTTCTGCCATTTATTTTCTTCCCATGCAAATTACTAACCTTGTCACAAACTAAACAATGTCCGCATCTAAACATGTCTACATTCATATCAGATGAGTGCTCCAACTTCCTATTCAATAACTCTTTTAAATTCTTATATCTGCTATAAGAGAAAGTAATGCGCCTTGGGAACAAATGCCCAATGGCAATATCATCACAAACTACATGCCACAACTGTTTACGAATCTTTTCAACAGTCCCTGAGAATTCTGAATATTTGGAAACAAAAAATATTGGTTCTTGTTCTAAAGTGTTAAATGAACAGTCTCTATTTTCACCTCCTGTGAACTTCTTACTTTGTGTTAACCTGCTATAAATGTTATGAAGTGTATTCTCATCATAACCTCTAGATAGCAATCTATTAAACACTTCACCCAACATTTCATCCCATAAAATCGGGTCAGAAGTGTTTCTACGAATTCTCTTGAACTCACCTTCAGGTAATGCCTTTTTCAAATGAGGGGGATGCATGGTACTTGCATGCAGAAAGTTATTGACCGCTGTTGGTTTTCTGAAAGGCTTATGTTGAACCAAATTATCCTTTCCTATGTAAAATTCAACATCCAAAAATGGTTTATTGCATTTTGAAATTTCAAAAGTGAATTTCAACCCATGTGAATTATTATTCAAATCATCCATAAAAAATTTAAATAAAGAAACATCACCTTTACAAATAAAAATCAAATCATCAATATAACGTTTATAAAAAACATTATTAACAAAAAAAATATTTTGGAACATAAACTCTTTCTCAAACTCACCCATATAGATTATAGCGTAAGTGGGAGCAAAAGCTACTCCCATGGCTGTCCCTTTAACTTGAAGAAAAAAATCTTTCTTCCACATAAGATAATTATGTGTTAAACTGTATTCCAACAGGGACAACAAAAACCCAGTACGCGGTCCTTCACCCATCATTTTATACATGGCCTGTAAACTCCATCTTTTGTCAATATTGGTATATAAAGAACAGACATCAACCGTTGCCCAATAGTAATTGTCTTTCCACTCCATTCTACATAATGCTCTACAAACTTCTTCAGTGTTCCTTACATGTGAGACTTCCTTAGTTAGATACTTTTTAAAGAGAAAATCTAAAAATGTATTCACTTTTTCAATAAAGGATCCAATACCGGATATTATAGGTCTCCTGGCGGATTCACAATGCTCTTATGAATTTTAGGAATGATATATATATATATATATATATATATATATATATATATATATATAGATGTCGAGGGTCCTTGTTTATCAATTTTTTAACATCACCACTATTAAAAAATCCCAATCTTTTACCTCTATCCAACAAATCTTTCAATTCATCAGTATGAGACTTTAAAGGATTCCTACTCAGTTTAACATAAGTATCTTGTTCTAAAATAGTCTCAACAATGTATTCATATTTATTGGTGTCCATTATCACCCAATTACCACCTTTGTCTGCTTGTTTAACAGTCACTCTATCTAACTTCATTCTAAACTCTTGTAAAGCCATCCATTCATTTTTGCTAAGATTGAACACTGTTATCTCTACAAAATTTTTTATATGACTTCTCTATTCAAGAGATTACTACATGTGCAAACGAATTGATAATCAAAGAACATTTAGGAGGAATGATAGTGCTGTCACTAGAAAACATAGGTAATTCAATGTGCCCATAACCCACCCCAAAAATGTGCTCTGAACTGTTTTCATCAACAGAAATATTTTCACTCAAAATACCATCATCAAAATTGTTTTCACAAAAAATGCCATCATCATAATCATAAATACTCATATTCAATAATTCATCATCCTCTGAAATATTTCCTACTGTTGGTGCGTTTAAGACGGATAGATGATCTGAAAAAAATACCCTTAAATACAACTTACGGGTAAATTTTTTAACATCCGTTAGCACATCCGCTAAAGTAGGTATTCAAGTGGGTACAAACTTTGTACCTTTTTGCAAAACGTCCCACATTTCATTGCTTATACATATTTCTGAAAGATTAAGTACCGACAAATTATCCCAGTTGGTGCTACCCACACTAATAGACCTTTCAGCAGCAACATTATACATAACATTATGAACGATGTTCAAACTGTCCCGGCCAAAATTATCAACACACAAAAAATTGTCCACAACATTTTCAGAAAATGTCTCAGATGGATTTATATTGGCACTAACCGAATGATGAACAAGTTTGTTAAGCGCCAATGATTTTGAAAAACAAACTGAACTTACTTTTGATTTTTGTAAGAAAAAGAAGAAGAAGCTGCCGAGGGAGCCATTTTCCCTTGATTCCTTTTTGATCTAGTCTGTGCACTCACACTCGGCTTCTTAACATTTTGGTCACCTTTGCGGTTATCCACACCGTCACTAGAACTCTCCAAAACGATGTCTTCAAATGAAACGCTTTTTCGGCTTCCACCCACTTCAGTCGATGAACAAGATGAACCATCTTCACTTCCGGTGGTCCATCTTCTAAAATTCCGATGAAAACGGTGCCCTTTATATGGCCAATTGTACACTTCATTCTTCTCATAATCTTTAATGTCCCTATTGAGTTTGGATTTTTTTCACTCCATAACTTCATTTTCTAATTTAATGATTTTTTCATTTATGTTTTTAAAATTGCTTTGGAACACATTGGTGGAGGTTTTGCTCATGAGTTCTTGCTGTAACTCTATGATCTTTTTACGCAAATTTTCCATAGTCCTGTTGTTTTTCTTTATCAGAATTTTGAGCCAACTAAGCGAACACTCCTGTGCTGCCTGCCTCCATTCAAGAAGCAGATCATTCTCATTTTCACCAAAACCACCAGCCGGTAATTTGTCAATTTGTAACCCTCTAGGGGTGATACTTAGAGTCACATATTTCTCAAGTAACTTAGTATCATAAAATATAGTCACTTCTTTAGACATAACATGTTCTAAATGAACAAAATCCTCTGTGTACAGTTCATTGATATCTGTAGACCATAAATCATATATAGCTAGTTTGTGTTCTCTCTCTTTTAACAGTTCAGCAAACAGAAAGTTCTCACCAACATTGTTTCCTTCCATGATGGATCTCACAATAAGATAAACACCAATTCAAGTAACGAATCAATTCCAAAAAATACCAAATGCTCGAAAAAGCAAAAAGAAAGGAAACCAACACTAGGATGATTATAACTCCATTTAATAGCCCATTTTGGTATCTCGGCAATTCGCCTTCAGTGGAACAATTTAAGATATACTGACATCCTGTATAAATAGTCACATAAATTAACTTATCAGCCTTAATTGGCTGTGATTACATTTACTTAAAGTGAAAATGCATAAACAGTACTAATATACCCACACATATCAAATGTATATTACAAAATGTTAAATATCAATTACTTAGTAAAGCAAATTAATAAACTGTATGCTGAACTGAATAACTTAAAAAAATTGTCAACAACTTTACATTGATGCCTGATAGAAGACCTTTAATAGTAAGGCACGACTGTCAAAGAAGTTATGAGGGTGAAACTGACAAGATAGGTGATGACATTTGATGCAACACCCCAAACTATGTACAGAATTGGAAAAAAGGAGATGATGATGATGACGATGATACCAGAATAATCTGTCTTATAATGCAAATTGGTTGTTGCTGATCAAGGAATATTTTAGACTTAGGCTCCACCCCATTCAGAACAGTAGACATTGCTGATGGGCTTCCTCTTGTGACAGTTTGAGAAGAGCTTATTTGTAAATTAGATAGACCTTTTCCCAATGATTGATCCCTTGATGATCTCACCTCTGATCACTCTAGGTGGACTGTGATCTTTCTTACCAAATGTTCAGGTCTGTGATCAGCATGATGACCTGCAGTGGATAAGCTATGACCTGCTGCCAGAAAGGAGGGGGCAAG